>NC_133328.1:628651432-628778932 GCF_042186555.1 Aquarana catesbeiana | reverse complement strand
ACTGGTTCTCTTGTATTTATTGATAATGTGACTGCTGACAAAAACAGCAGGATGAATTCTGAAGTGTTTCGGGCAATATTATCTGCTCATATTCAGCAACATGCTTCAGAACTCATTGGACGGCGCTTCACAACGCAGATGGACAATGACCCAAAGCATACTGCGAAAGCAACCAAAGAGTTTTTTAAGGGATAGAAGTGGAATGTTATGCAATGGCCAAGTCAATCACCTGACCTGAATCCGATTGAGCATGCATTTCACTTGCTGAAGACAAAACTGAAGGGAAAATGCCCCAAGAACAAGCAGAAACTGAAGACAGTTGCAGTAGAGGCCTGGAAGAGCATCACCAGGGATGAAACCCAGCGTCAGGTGATGTATATGCGTTCCAGAATTCAGGCTGTAATTGACTGCAAAGGATTTGCAACCAAGTATTAAAAAGTGAAAGTTTGATGGATGATTGTTAATTTGTCCCATTACTTTTGGTCCCTTAAAAAGTGGGAGGCACATATACAAACTGTTGTAATTCCTACACCGTTCACCTGATTTGGATGTAAATACCCTCAAATTAAAGCTGAAAATTTGCAGTTAAAGCACATCTTGTTCGTTTCATTTAAAATCCATTGTGGTGGTATATAGAGCCTAAAAGATTAGAATTGTGTCGATGTCCCAATATTTATGGACCTGATTGTACATACACTGCTCAAAAAAATTAAAGGAACACTTTTTATTCAGAGTATAGCATCAAGTCAATTAAACTCCTGGGATATTGATCTGGTCAGTTAAGTAGCAGAGGGGGTTATTAATCAGTTTCAGCTGCTTTGATGTTAATGAAACTAACAACAGGTGCACTAGATGGGCAACAATGAGTTGATCTCCAATACATGAATGGTTTTACAGGTGACATTTGTTTCCCCTACTCATCTTTTCTGACTGTTTTTCACTAATTTTCCGTTTGGTTAAGGTCAGTGTCACTACTGGTAGCATGAAGTGATACCTGGACCCTATTGGGGTTGCACAGGCAGTCTAATGCCCCGTACAAACAATCGGATTTTCCAACAGCAAATGTTGGATGTGAGCTTGTTGGCGGAAAGTCCGATCGTGTGTATGCTTCATCGAACATTTGTTACATAGTTACATAGTTAGTAAGGTTGAAAAAAGACACAAGTCCTTCCAGTCCAACCTTAACATTCCTTAACTTCCTTGACTTCCCGCCAACAAATGTTGGCTAGCATACTCTCAAATTTTCCGCCAACAAATGTTTGATGTTGGACTTTCCAATCGTGTGTACAAGGTCGTCGGTCAAAAGTCCAAAGTACAAACATGCATGCTCGGAATCACGCATCACTATTGAACTTCCTTTTTATCAGCTCGCCATACGTCTCGTACAGCACTACGTTAGTAAATGTTGGCCAACATTTGTATGCAAGACAAGTTGGAGCCAACAACCTTCGAACAAAATTCCACGGTTTTGTTGTCGGAAAGTCCGTTTGTGTGTACGAGGCATAACTCCTCCAGGATGGCACTTCAATACGTGCCATTGCCAGAACCTTTGCTGTGTCTCCCAGAACAGTCTCAAGAGCATGGAGGAGATTCCAGGAGACAAGAAGTTACTCTAGGAGAGCTGGACAGGGCCGAAGAAGGTCCTTAATACATCAGCAGGACTGGTATCTGCTCCTTTGTGCAAGGAGGAACAGGATGAGCACTGCCAGAGCCCTACAAAATGACCTTCAGCAGGCCACTGGTGTAAATGTCTCTCACCAAACAATCAGAAACAGACTTCATGAGGGTGGCCTGAAGGCCCATCATCCTCTAGTGGGCCCTGTGCTCACTGCCCGGCACTGTGGAGTTCAATTGGCATTTGCCATTGAACACCAGAATTGTCAGGTCCGCCACTGGTGCCCTGTGCTTTTCACAGATGAAAGTAGGTTCACCCTGGGCACATGTGACGGACGTAAAAGGGTCTGGAGAAGCCGCGGGGAAAATGTTATGGTGGAGAAAGGGAAATTACAAAGCAGAGAGAGAGGAGGAGAGCAGAGAAGCTAAGAAATAATGTATACCATACTTCTCCGTACAAGGGCCAGCCGTCCAAATCCTAATTCCATCGGATTTACAAAACCTTATGAGGTTTCCAGTAGGTTCTGATATTCTGGGGTATATAGGAATTCATGCCAATCTGAAG
The DNA here is from genome assembly GCF_042186555.1 of Aquarana catesbeiana. NCBI lineage: Eukaryota > Metazoa > Chordata > Amphibia > Anura > Ranidae > Aquarana > Aquarana catesbeiana. The sequence continues at coordinate 628,776,753 of NC_133328.1, read as the reverse complement.
AAAAGGGTGCAGTTTATCACAGGACCAAAAACACATGTACTAGGTCCCCCACTTCCTCCCCCTGGAGTTCAGTATTGAAGCCTCTTTCACATGGGCTGCCTAGCTGCTGTGTGTGCATCCCAATGCTTTGGTGCACCTAGGAGTGTAGATGTAGCAGGTGTAGCGTTCAGCTTCATGACCCCGTGTTCAAGGGGCCATAAATGTTGAATCTTCTCATAATCTTTTTATATTAACAGTATGTATAACTTAATTTTTATTCTAGAAATGATATTCTGCATGAATAAGTTCCAGAAACCTGTGGTTGAGCGGTTGCTTACCTGTGATAAGCAGCAGCTGACACATAAAATGAAACAGGGTAGATCAAAGATGTGGTTTACAGTGTCTCAGGAGAGCAACAAAGGATGTGCTTCGTGGTTGTCACATTTACATTTCCCATATGTGTTTACCAAAAATCAGTCAGAGTCATATAGAAATATCTAATGCTAATCGGGGCAAAGCTAGAAGGTTCCATATTTGCTCTTTGGGCAGCAACTATTAACTATTATTATTTAATCTGGATTGATCGATAAAGTATAACAAGTATTTTCTTTTTTTTCTTTTTGGATAGAGAACTGGAATGGTTAAAATTCTTGTTTAGGTTTTTTTTTTTGTACATCGTTTGTGTCCCAGCAGAAAGACTTTAAACAAGTTTGGTCCCAGACGCTAAACTAGCATTTCTCAACCATCTTACAACAGAGGAACTGGTCCATTGAGATTCTTTCTTACCCCTTACATTGATTATCTGTGGGAAGAATGTTCCCCCTAACAATAGTGGTGTTGCACCTAGAACTATACTGGCACTATCAGATGGAAGGTCAATTAGCAACAGCTCAAGGAACCCTTAACAACCTCTTAAGGAACCCTAGGGTTCCATGGATCCCTGGCCGAGAATGGCTGCTCTAAACCATCTCCAACACTCTGCCTTTGGACACAAAAAAATTTGCAGATCGACCTTGTCATAGAGCTCTGCTTCTCTGACCCAGGGATAAAGTTTGGCTTGCCACCAAAACAATTAGCCACATAAAATTTCCCACGTTATAGAAGACATTAGGTTATCACCACAAAGATCAATCTGGTCAGCTACAAACTTTATTTCAAGTCACCAAATTCTTTCCATGTTTCATTGATCAGACTTCCTGAATATATTCTCACATCTCCTATCTCTAGCTACTCCCTTAGCCAATCCTTCTCAAGAACCAAGGTTCAGTGAATCCTGGATTCCAAGATCTCTAATGGAAAACTTCAGTACTCAATTCACTGACAGAGCTTTGGTCATGAAGAAAGATCCTTGGTCACCGTGTCTGATGTGCTGGACCCTCACTTGGTAAAAATATTCATCTCCACTTTCCAATAAACCAAGACACTGATGGCTGGTAAGGTCCTGTAAAAGGTGGGGTAGTGCGTGGCACTCACTTCTCCTCCATTTCAAGTTTGTGTCTTCTCCCCAGAAATTCAGGGTTTCCGAGACAGCTCTTGTGATTGTCGCCATCTTTAAAAGGTGAATCGGCACATGACTTGACTTTTTTGCATTGTGTTGCTGTTTCTAAGCTAAGCTCCCAGCTGCAGTATCTGTGGTGCACTCCTGTAACCTCTGTATGCTCCAGCGGGTTCCTTGACCCATGCGACTCCAGAGCACCCTGAGCATCCTGTCTCACCCCATGACCCCAGCAACTTCTAGCACACCTTGTACACCTCCTCTAACCACGTGAACCTCCAGAGCACCCTGGGCATCCTGTGTCACCTTATGACCCCTGAAACCCCACAGCACCAAGGGCATCATTTGTCACCCCATAACCCCTGCCACTCCAGAGCACCCTGGGCATCCTGTGTCACCCCCATGACCCCTGCATCTGCAAAGCACCATGGGCATCCTTTGACACCCCATAACCCCCGCCACTCCCGAGTACGATGGGCGTCCTGTGTTACCCAGTGACCCTCCACGACACCTGCATCTCCATGTACCCTCTGGTATGCTCCTGTAATTTCCTGTGGCTATGAACCCCTGTCCTGGACAAGTAGGTGATGTATCTCCTGGCTTTTAAATTTGTAGTTGGACCTATTTCTATAAAAATCTGCTTATAGTTCTCCATATTGTTATCAAGGTTTCAAAGTGTTTAAGGATGCTTTCATCATCTGCTAATCATTACTGCAGCTCAGGTATCTTGCAGCGCATACCTACTCTAATCAACTCATATTACATAAATCTGCTAATGACTGTTATAATTTATTCATACAGGATCATCATATTCTATAGTAGTTTACAATATTGTATACAGTAATCTACATGAAAGGAAAACAGTCATGAGAGTAATATTGTAAGCTGTAACCGCAGACTTTTTTTCTCCACCTACTTTAATTTGTTGTTCACTATGACAGATATTCTATACCAACACAGAACATAACAGGAAACAAAGGTGCAGTATCCTGATAGCACGTTTATCCTCATATAAAGCAATTGCCAAAAGGGAGTGCCCGCAGTATGGAGAGTTTCAGATAGACGTTAACCCTAACTGGATGACATTTAGTTTGATAAAGAACCGTGGATCATAAATAAAATGCTTGCTTTCACCATTTTTCATCCTTTGCTGCATCTCAGTGTTGGTGATCTCCTGCAGCCCCTTTCGAAAAGCTTTCGGTCCACACGCACACCAGTGATGGCTGCTTGGCATTTCTTGGGGCTGGTTTCTTTATGGTGATCAAAAAATTAGAAAACTGCAGCGCTTAAAATTATAAGGTGTAAACAGTAATATTAAACATCAACAATACTGACAAATTGCGACAAAAAAAATCGACCGAGTAAAATAATGAACATCAAACATCAATGAACTGACAAAAAATTGAAAATCAATATAGAGTTCACCATGTGAGTGTTGATTGGCATCAAAAAAATGGAGCAACAGTTCATGAATTTTCAAAGGATTTCTAAAGAATCCTCAAAATAACTGTGTTGAAATAAGAAGTAAACAGGAATCATGTGAGGGAACCGCCACCAACTCTGTGAAAGCTTACCGGAACTAGTGGACTTAGAGAGGCATATACCACCCAAGTCAACCAGGCTTTTAGTGATAATCACTATATGCGATATATATAACTCTCAGCAATCCGGATGGCCACGATCACATTGGAATTTAAGAACGGTACTGGTCAGCAGGTTATTCTCACGAACGGACAATAGGAAAATGAATAGATGACTAAGGAGGTTTCTCATATCCACACGTGGAAACCAAGAAATAAAACAAAGCTCCACGTAGCGTGATAACGTTTAGGAGGAATATTTATTAAAAAAAAGTAATAAAAATTGAACGCTCACATTTGAAGAAGCAATCAAAGGCTTATCGAATATAAAATGGCGCAGTAGTGATGGCAGCACTCGACCGGACGCGTTTCGTCTGAATAGACGTCATCTGGGGTGTGCGTGTTTCTTTATGGTGATAACAGTGGACTATGCCTGTCTAAAGTGTGTCGAATTGACCACTTTTAATCCCTGTTGGAAGCAAGTGACTGTGCAAGAGTACATAAAGTACACAGGGACCGAGTGTTGTCACCCCGTAACAGGAAGTGCTTGAACAAGGACCTGCATGGCAGGACCACCAAGGATTAGTTTAACAGTTTGCTGACCGCTCTATAGCGCTTATACTGCTACAGGGCGCCAGCTGTGCGCCGGGTCTCGTACATATATGTGATACCACACTTCTGCGTGCAGGGGGCGCATGCGCCACCGGTGTGCTGCTTCTGCTGTGATTAATCACAGCAGAAGCCCATCTGCGGGTGCCGGGCACTCCGATCATCCGGCAGAGACTCAGAATGGAGCTCTGCCTATGTAAACAAGGCAGAGTTCCGTTCTGACAGAGGGGAAGGGATGGATTTTGTGTTTCTGCAAAGCAGGGACTCAAATCCATCTCTTCCTCTAGTAAAAGCAGCACACATAAACATTGGTTAGGCACACAGTTAACCCTTTGATCAACCTAGATTTTTAAGCCCTTCCCAGCCAGTGCCATTAGTACAGTGACAGTACATATTGTTAGCACTGATGGATATATTAGTGTCACTGGTTCAGGCAAAGTGTCAGTTAGTGTCCAATAAGCCGCCGCAATATCACAGTCCTGCTATAAGTCGCCGATCGCCACCATTACTAGTATAAATATAAATTAAAATGTAAGTATATATCACATTAGAGCTGCACGATTAATCGTTAAAAAAAATTGCGATCTCATTTCAACCCCCCTCGTGATCTCTATGCAGAATTTCCCGATTCATTCATGTAACAAATGTAGAGAGTTCTCTGCTCACTAAGCTGTCAAAAGAAAAAAAAAAAAAAGGCAGCCTGCCAAGTTTTTCACAACATTGTCTGTGCTAGTAGATAACTATAAGCATTGTAACTTTTCGTTCTTAGTTCGTTCTTAGATCAAAGGAATGAACTTTGTTCTGTAAATGAGGGAAGTTTAACCACTTAACGACTAAACCTTTTTCTGACACTTGTTTCTTACAAAGTTAAAATCAGTATTTTTTGCTAGAAAATTACTTGGAACCCCCAAACATTATATATATTTTTTTTAGCAGAGACCCTAAGGAATAAAATGGTGATTGTTGCAGTATTTTATGTCACACTGTATTTGCGCAGTGGTCTTTCAAACGCAATCTTTTGGGAAAAAATACACCACAATGAATTAAAAAAAAAAAAAAAAAAACTATACAGTAAAGTTATCCCAATTTTTTTGTATAATGTGGAAGATGATGTTACGCCACAGGAATTGTGATCTTTATTTGAAGCAAAAAAATCGTGATTCTCATTTTAGCCAGAATCGTGCAGCTCTATATCACATAGTTTGTAGATGATTAACATTTGCGTAAACCAATCAATATACGCTTATTGGTTTTTTTTTGCTAAAAATATGTAGCAGAATACATATTGGTCTAAATTTATGAAGAAATTCATTTTTTTTTCAATTTGTTTTTATTGGATATGTAGCAGAAAGTAAAGAAATTATTTTATTTATTTTTTTTTTTCAAAATTGTCTGCCTTTTTTGTTTATAGCGCAAATAAATAAAAAACGCAGAGGTGATCAAATGCCACCAAAAGAAAGCTCTATTTGTGGGAAAAAATTACATAAATTGTATTTGTGTACAGCGTTGCATGACCGTGCAATTGTCAGTTAAAGTAACGCAGTGCCATATCGCAAAAAGTGGCCTGGTCGTGAATGCATATTTACAGTATGTATATATATATATATATATATATATATATATATATATATATATTTAAAATAACTTTTGAAATTATATTAAAGTGGACCTTCACCCTCCCCATCGACTTTCTCTCATTCAGCTTCTGCCCCCCTCCCCCCTCCTCTAACAGAAATTTATATTTTTATTTAATTATTTACATTTTTAATGAAGGGGATGGGGACATTTTCCAGGGACCTCTTCCTGTTCTTCCTGGTTGTTTGAGTATATATGGAACATACTACTCATGCACCTGGCGACCCAGTGGTGTCCTCTAGGGATCTACAGCTTTGCTGCAGCACACCCAGTCCCGCGCCACCATGTTCTTCTGACGTTATCAGGGGGCGCCGCCTGTCTCTTTCAGGTTGTGTGGATGATGCTCAGGTGCTGGATCATCAGGCAGGAGGCTGCAAGAAATGATGATGATGAAGAGTGGCACATGCGTCATATAGTACCCCATAGACTCCTGGGATACGTACAATATCTCACAAAAGTGAGTACACCCCTCACATTTTTGTAAATATTTTATTCTATCTTTTCATGTGACAACACTGAAGAAATGACACTTTGCTACAATGTAAAGTAGTGAGTGTACAGCTTGTATAACAGTGTAAATTTGCTGTCCCCTCAAAATAACTCAGCACACAGCCATTTAATGTCTAAAATGCTGGCAACAAAAGTGAGTACACCCCTAAGTGAAAATGTCCAAATTGGGCCCAATTAGCCATTTTCCCTCCCCGATGTCATGTGACTCGTTTAGTGTTAAAAGGTCTCAGGTGTGAATGGGGAGCAGGTGTATTCAATTTGGTGTTATCGCTCTCACTCTCTCATTCTGGTCACTGGAAGTTCAATATGGCACCTCAAGGCAAAGAACTCTCTGAGGATCTGAAAAAAAGAATTGTTGCTCTACATAAAGATGGCCTAGGCTATAAGAAGATTGCCAAGACCCTGAAACTGAGCTGCAGCATAGTGGCCAAGACCATACAGCGGTTTAACAGGACAGGTTCCACTCAGAACAGGCCTCGCCATGGTCCACCAAAGAAGTTGAGTGCACATACTCAGCGTCATATCCAGAGGTTGTCTTTGGGAAATAGATGTATGAGTGCTGCCAGCATTGCTGTAGAAGTTGAAGGGGTGGGGGGTCAGCCTGTCAGTACTCAGACCATACGCCGCACACTGCATCAAATTGGTCTGCATGGCTGTCATCCCAGAAGGAAGCCTCTTCTAAAGATGATGCACAGGAAAGCCTGCAGTTTGCTGAAGACAAGCAGACTAAGGACATGGATTACTGGAACCATGTCCTGTGGTCTGATGAGACCAAGATAAACTTATTTGGTTCAGATGGTTTCAAGCGTGTGTGGCAGCAACCAGGTGAGGAGTATAAAGACAAGTGTCTCTTGCCTACAGTGAAGCATGGTGGTGGGAATGTCATGGTATGGGGGTGCATGAGTGCTGCCGACACTGGGGAGCTACAGTTCATTGAGGGAACCATGAATGCCAACGTGTACTGTGATATACTGAAGCAGAGTATTATCCCCTCCCTTCAGAGACTGGGCCACAGAGCAGTATTCAAACATGATAACGACCCCAAACACACCTCCAAGATGATCACTGCCTTGCTAAAGAAGCTGAGGGAAAAAGGTGATGGACTGGCCAAGCATATCTTCAGACCTAAACCCTATTGAGCATCTGTGGGACATCCTCAAACAGAAGGTGGAGGAGCGCAAGGTCTCTAACATCCACCAGCTCTGTGATGTCGTCATGGAGGAGTGGAAGAGGATTCCAGTGGTGACCTGTGAAGCTCTGATGAACTCCATGCCTAAGAGGGTTAAGGCAGTGCTGGAAAAAAATGGTGGCCACACAAAATATTAACATTTCTGGCCCAATTTGGACATTTTCACTTAGGGGTGTACTCACTTTTGTTGCCAGCGGTTTAGACATTAATGGCTGCGTGTTGAGTTATTTTGAGGGGACAGTAAATTTACACTGATTTTACACCTCAAATTTTACACAAGCTGTACATTCACTACTTTACATTGTAGCAAAGTGTAATTTCTTCAGTGTAGTCACATGAAAAGATAGAATAAAATATTTAAACAAATGTGAGGGGTGTACTCACTTTTGTGAGATACTGTATGTCATGGATCCCAGGAGGCCGCAGGACACCCCACAGCACATGCACCAATCTAAGTCACTAGGGTACTAGCTGTCTTTTCATGGTTCTTGCAGCTGAAATATCAGTTGCAAACAGTGTCTGCTTGATCTAAGGATCTGTGGTTGAAGTTTAGTCAGTTTCCTTCTGCTGGACGAATTCCTTAGAGCAGTTTCAATCCCTCATAATGGATTTTCCGCAGCAGATGGTTACCGTTAACACACCTGACTCATGACTATGTCAACCAAAACCATAAGCAGTGACATCACAAACATTCCAAGGAGAAGTAACTCATTAACCTCTTCAGGCATGCAAATTGTAATGACTGTTCAGATGGCGGCTGGAGAAAAAGAAGGACCGCAGGGGGAGAATCATCCCATTGTCCTGCTGGAATTAGAGACTATGCTGATGGGTATCTGATGGGAATTCAATCATGTGTAAATCAGATTGTTTCCTGGTTACCAAATTCCTACACAGAAGCATTGAGGTACCGAGAGTCCATTCCTGACCAATCCCACGTGACCAACACAACCTGAACTTCTGGTTTTTGCTGTCACTGCATTGAGGGTCACGAGAAGGTTTTGTGTTGTCACTGCGGATAAATCATCAGTACAGTGTGACCAAGTGTTTATAACTCCTCAAGGGCCCATGTCATGTGTTACTGTGCATTCTAAGACAGGACTATAATCCGGTCATAGAAAGATATGCCTGAGTAGTGGTGTAAAGTGAAAAAGGCTAGGAGGATAGGAGTAGATTGCCTAGAGTTGACTGGGAGGAATGTTTTGGGTGGGGGGGGTTGTTTTTTCCCTCTGTTCTCGCTTTATCCCCCACCACCCTCCCCCCCTTTTTTTTAAATCCCCTTTATTACCCCCCTTTTTGGGTGGGGAGATGGGGGGAGGGGGTGGAGATGTTGTTTTTCCCTCTTTCCTCTCTTAGTCCTCCACCACCCTCCCCCTTTTTTCTTTTTTTTTATCCCCCCTTTTTTTTTTCTTTTCTACCCTTAATAAATATTTTTTCTTTTCTCCCCTTTGGTGGGAATTTTTGAGGCAATATGCTGAAATACTGCAAAAAAAAAAATGATATAAGAATATAAATGGAAACCCGGGGTTCACGAGGCACCCTGTTCATGTTTATTTATCTTTTCCCCAATAGGTCAGTCCTGAGACAAGGGACTTTGTTTTCTGCCAAAAGGCGGAAGGGAGGGGACTCCGGGCAAGGGTGGTGCACCTAGTATGTTATGGTTTTAAGATGGTTTTTGTGTTTTTTTTTTTTTTTCGCCTCCTCCTTCTTCTCATCAGGTGCATCCAAGGCGAGATAGCTCAGAAGGCCGGGTGCAGACACCAATCAGGCATAGCAGTATAATAAGAGACTCATGGGAGTAATGAGAGAATGGCAGGTAGAATGAAGATTGTATCATATAATGTGAGAGGGCTTTGTTCGATTGGTAATAGAGGCCGCCTTTGGCATGAACTGCTTCACATGAAGGCAGAGATAGTTTTTTTGCAAGAGACGTACTTAGTGGCAGGGTCGCCCCCTCGTATGCCTCTTTTTCCGTATAATCAATGATTTCATGCACCTTCACCCATTCCTAGGGCTAGAGGAGTTACAAAAGATAGACACAAACAATGTCCCCTAGTACCTACAGAAGTACGAGTTGATCCTGAGGGCCGCTTTCTTTTTGTTAAAGGAAGGATCCAGGGCCAGTGTTATACCCTAGATACTATATATGCCCCCAATAGCCATACCATTAAATTTCTATCTAAAACTTTGGATATCCTGGGGACGTTTCGGGAAGGTCTATTGGTTATGGGAGGAGATGTTAACATTACCTTGGACCCTAGTCTAGACACCTTTTCGGGGAAAACCTTTGTGTCTCATAAGGCGTTAAGATTGGTTAAATTCCCACCAGTAGTAGATTTGCGCTTACTCCGAATAGTCAAAGAGAAAAGCTGCTAACACCGCAACTAGAATAATTGCCCAACAAATTGATAATAAACAGAAAAAGTGTAGCGCTAAGACAACAAGGCACATTGAAGCTAATAGGTTTGAGAGGCCTACATCCTATATGTAATATACACATATAAATGTTTCACATTTCAAAGACTCAAAATGAAAAACTCAAAATGAAAAAAATGAAAAAAAATATAAAATATGAGCAAAAGTGATTAAAATAGACAGTCAGTGAACTGAAACTGGATGGGTCACTGCCCAAAAGTGGATTAAAGAGCACCTTCACCGACATGCAACATAAGAGTCTTTAAGGATGATGGAGTGCAATCACTCGAGAAAGTCCCATATCACTATATTGAATGATGCATATATGGACCAACTATGAATATCACACCCCAGTGTCTTCACAAACGTGCAGTGCACTCAGATGGTGCAGATGGGGGCTTACCGGAGGGTTTGAACCCAAAACAGCGTACACTGTGAGGGTCAAACCGGCTTTTATTGCTCCCTGGCAATAGTGGGAAGACCTTGTCAGCCTGATGATATTGAGGGGGGCTTTTCTGAAGGCGTATCTTCTCCAAATATAGTAATGGATCTCTCCGCAAAGGTTCATAAAGGGTACAAAAGGGACTACATAGTGTGATACCGTAGATACCGTGTTTATTAAAAATCAAAGAAATACACTTACATGATGTAGATGATAAAAAAGCGCTTGTACATAAAAAGGGCGTCAGTGGAGTCCTCCCGACGCGTTTCGTCTGAGTAGACTTCGTCCTGGGGTACCCTCCACTGCAGCCCGACTCCTTAATATAGGAACTGTATTCACCCTGATGTGACTCCAGCCCGTTCAATTTAGAAATCTGCACTTCCGGGTTGTCCAAAATGGCGGACCCGCGTGCGCTTCAGGCCTCGTTTTAATGGGTGTGTTGTGCGTTCCACCACCCAAAACGAAGGCCAAATATTTCCCATATATCGAATAGTAGAAGTCATTAACGTATTACAATAAAAAGTTGTAAGTCATCTTACATTGAAAATAGAATGTTTGTTCATATAAATGGATTGTCAGCATTGATTCGTCTCAACCACTGTGTAACCACGAGACCTTAGTTCATCTCGCGATGTGACGCTGTGGCGTCACGACGCGGGAGCGGAAATAACCATGCGGATCTCTCCGCTTGCGTTCCACTGTTGGTTAGCCTAAAAGTCCCGGATCTTAGCTCGTCACGTGATATGACGCTGTGACGTCATGGCACGAACGCGGAAGTGATCATGTAGATCTACCGCTTGCGTGCCACTGATGGTTAGCGAGAAGCTTACAGTGAAACAACAAGTGGGGATAGTTTCAATGAGGATGGCTTGCTTTCAGTTCATCAATAGAAAACCAGAAGCAAGTAATTCATCCCGTGACATGCACCCTATAAGGGCGACACAATAATTCTATAAGGGACCTGGTGTACCAGTCCCATATTAAAATTATATAAATAAAAAGAAGCGAAAGTTACATGTATGTGAACCTATATATGTTAAAACAAATTAAATGAGCTGGATTCACATGGGTCTACCAGTTTCCTAAATATATAACATCTATAATTCACGAAAGGCAATAACCGGTCTTGCCCATAAACAAGTAAATCTAAGATACAAAATTGTGCGACATAGAAATGAAAAGGTAACATATAAAAATAAACGTTGTATCCCTTACGATTCGTCTAAAAAGGCATTAACGTCTATCTCTACGTTGAGTCCAAACGGGGCAAAAGTCTGCAACTCATATGCCCAAAACATTTCGAGGCGAGATACTCCCCTTGTTTTAGCACCCCCTCTCCAGGGAGGTGTATATTTGTCAATAATGACAAATTTCGATCCCTCAGGACTCCCTCCGTGGGATTCCTTATAATGTCTAGGGACCGTATGTTTAGGGTCTCTGCTTTTAATTAGAGCGATGTGTTCCCCCACCCTAATCGAAAATGTCCTAGTAGTGCGGCCTATATATTGTTTAAGGCAGGGGCAAGTGATGAGATACACAACATATCTCGTGCTGCATGTGCAGAATGGTTTTATCGTATATCGCTTTCCCGTCACTGTAGAGGCAAACTCTGAAACCTTGCGTGTTTTAATAGCATTATGCTGACACACGGTACATTTCCTACATGGGAAAAAACCTGTCCAATCATGAAAGAAGGAAGGACGGGTGGGGGGGTTTATAATATTAGGGGCTATCCGTCCTTTTAAGGAAGGTACGCCCCTAAAAATGACATTGGCATTTTCTGGGATAAGTGGACCGAGAATGCTATCTTGCTTTAGGACACCCCAATGTTTCCTCATGATGTTTTTAATTTGTCTGTGCTGTGTTGAAAAAGTGGTTAACATGGCCCACCTAAACTTCCCGTCAGGTTCTCTCTTAGGTTTGACTTCTAATAAGGATTTCCTATCTATGTTGATAGCTTTTTGGATTTCTTGGTCTAGGCCATTAGTGTCATAGCCCTTATCTTCAAACCTAGATTTCAAAATCTTGGCCTGTTCAAGAAATACCTCCATTTCAGTGCAATTCCGTCGGAGTCTTAAAAACTGGCTCCGAGGAACCGCATTTAGCCACGAGACATGATGACAGCTGTCGACAGGAATGAACCCGTTGCGGTCTGTGGGTTTGAAATAGGTGCTGAATCTGAATTCCTTATTAACAATCTCTATCTGTAAGTCTAAAAAGTGGATTTTAGTTTTGCTGGCTTCGTAAGATAAAGATATACCTCTGTCATTATCATTCAAACACACGAAGAACTCCTCAAGTGTCTCCATGGTGCCATTCCATAGGAGAAGGATGTCGTCTATGTACCTGGTCCACAAAACCAGAGAACTGGTTTCGTGGACATAGACGACATCCTCCTCCTATTTGGCCATGAACAGGTTCGCGAGGCTAGGCGCGAACTTCGCCCCCATGGCCACTCCCCGTTGTTGGAGGTAAAAATTATGGTTAAACCAAAAGTAATTGTGTTTTACTCTAGTAATTCAATAAGACAATCGCATTGAAAAGAAGCCACAGAGTGTTCCTGAGATAAAAAATGTTTGACGGCATCAATGCCCTTGTCGTGTGGTATGCACGTGTACAATGATGCCACGTCAGCCGTGGCCATGATATAGCCCTCCTGTAAAGTGATGTTCTCAAGGAGTCTAATTGTAGAGCTGGTATCTTTCAGATATGAAGGTGTTTTTTTTACTAGAGGCTGTAGGTAAAAATCAATGTATTTGCCTACTCTGGCAGTAATGGAATTTATACCACTTACAATTGGTCTACCGGGGGGACAGACTGGATCCTTATGGACTTTCGGCAGATAATATATAGTGGGGATTCGAGGTGCTGTGGGAATCAAAAAATCTCTCTCTCTTTTGTTCAGGATCCTTGATTCATAACCTTTTGAAACAAGCTGATGTAATTCTTGTTTATATTTGTGTGTAGGATTGTTAGGTAACACCTGATACGTCCCTGGTTCATTCAAAATCCGATGCATTTCTACTTCTTATTGGCTCTTGTCCAAAATCACTATCCACCCCCCTTTGTCCGCTGGGCGGACCACCAAATCTTTACGCGCACACAAAGAATCCAAACCCTCTTTTAACAATGGAGGATGGTAAGCGCGTTTAATTGGTAGTTTGGCTAAATCATGTAGGACAAGGTCCCTAAAGATTTTTACAGCCGGCGCTGTAGGGACTGGGGGAGGAAAAAAGGGAGGGATTCGATAAGCCAGAATGAACAGTTCCTGATGTGGCTGCCGGATAGTCAGTACGAACCGGATTAGATATCAAATACCTCTGTATATTAACCTTACGGATGTATTTATGAACATCCATGAACGTGTGGAACTTGTCAAGTTTATTAGGGGGGGCATATTTAAGACCCTTGTCTAATAAAGAAAGCTCTGCTTCCGTGAGGGTTTGAGAGCTTAAGTTATAGACACCTTGACCTTTCATAGTCTTTGTCTTTTTTCTTCTTTGTACTCTCCTCCCCCCTCTGCACCCTCTCTTTGATCTGGGCCTCGTTTTCTCGAGTGTGGAGCCTCGCGAAAAAACTGATTCCCATGTGAGTAGGGGTTATGTATGTATGGGGATCGGTCATAATCGTCTCTTCTACGTTCAGGGCTGTAAGTCTCCCTGAGAGGTGAGAACCTATTATGGGTGCGTATAGGGGAGGGGTAATGATGATAGGGTTCCTCTCTCCGTTGAAAATCCTGATCTGGTCTATGTTGTCTGGGAGAAGGTGTGAAACATATTGAGAGTGGGTATCAGAATATTGCATCCTGTTATGGGTGTTACCCCTACCTCCCCTCCTCCCTCTCAAGTGATTTCTACCCCTCTGAGGAGTTTGAGGGTTATAATGTTGTACCCGCAACTGGGATACATGGGATCCCCCACCCCGCTTGGTTTCATTTCTATGGGGACCATGACCCTGAGAGTGGGCACCCGTGGGCTGAGATTGTGCAGTGGTGGCGTTCAGAGTTGAAAGATTGGTTAAACAGCGCCTTCGCTCTCTGCATTTGGTGGACAGTTGGAGGGTACTGCATGAGCGAGACAGGGATTTCACTTATTACTCCAAAATACACAATGTATATTCAAGGATCGATCAATATTGTCTGAATTACCGTATATACTCGAGTATAAGTCCATCCGAGTATAAGTCGAGGCCCCTAATTTACCACAAAAAACTGGGAAAAACGTATTGACCCGAGTATAAGATGAGGGTGAGAAATGCAGAGGGTCAACAATGCCCATCTGCAGCTGCATGCTTCCCTGTGTCCTGTGCAGCCTACCTGTATCCTGTGCATGTGTCCTGTTTCCTGTACATGTGCATGTGTCCTGTACATGTGTCCTGTACATGTGTGTCCTGTACATGTGTCCTGTGTCCTGTACATGTGTCCTGTACATGTGTGTCCTGTACATGTGTCCTGTGTCCCTGTGTCCTGTGTCCTGTACATGTCCTGTGTGCATGTGTCCTGTGTGCATGTGCAGCCTACCTGTGTCCTGTGCAGTCTCCCTGTGGCGATCTCCATCCTCCTTGTGGCGATCTCCATCCTCAGACGGCGGCCGGCGTGTGATGATACTGTTCGGCGGCCATTCCACTGTTCAAAAGCCGCGCCTCCTCCTCGTTTGTGATAGGCTGACTGCCTATCACGGACATTCTCTCATTCTCATACCACGGACGAGGATGAGAGAATGTCCGTGATAGGCTGTACACTGACAGCTGTTCAGCCTATCACAGACGAGCAGGAGGCGCGGCTTTTGAAAGCTGGAATAGCCTCCGAACAGTATCATCACACGCCGGCCGCCGTCTGCCTGCATGGCACGCTGATCACGCAGACAGACGGCGGTGACTCGAGTATAAGTCGAAGGGGACACTTTCAGCTCAAAAAAAAGGGCTGAAAAATTCGACTTATACTCGAGTATATACAGTATGTAAATTCATCAACTATTGATTGAGAGCCTGGAAAGAACATGGTGATTGAATTAATCTATTTTGGATGAGAAACAGAATGTGGAATCCTTGTCCCGCACATTAGCATTATATTTTGAGACCGATATATCAGAGGAGGTGTCTGACCAAGTGGTATGGGAAGCCCACAAGGCGGTCATCAGAGGGGAGTTCAATTCAATGGGTTCACGTATGAAAATAGAGAGACAGAAGGAAATGGTCATGCTCTTAGAGGAAATACATAAACTTAAAATTAAACATAAGGCCCATTTAAAACCTGGGGACCCGCAGAGACAGGAGAAACTGCGGGCAGACTTAAAACAGCTTCTCTATCGAAAAGTTCAAAATAAACATAGATACTTTGCCCATCGATTCTATGAACAGGGGAATAAGGGTGGGAGACTATTGGCTAGACAACTAAAGAAACAACAGGATTCACGCCATGTCCAGACTATAAAGACAGACGATAAGCAGATAGTGGACTCCCAAACAATAGCAGCTGAGTTTCATCGCTTTTATGCGTCTCTATATAACATAGACTCAGTTCCTGTGGGGGCGGAGGAGGGTGGATGTTTGGATAGAATTCGGGAATATCTTCAGGCCTCAGGACTACAGGCCATTCCATCTGTGGCCTTGGAGGAAATGGAAAAAGCAATCTCCTTTAAAGAACTGGAGCGGAGCGGAGCGATTGCGATTTTGCCCGGGACCTGATGGTTTCACAAATATGTATTATAAAAAGTTTTCCTCAATCCTGTTGGTTCCTCGTTGCAGATACCTTAACTCTATCTCGGTCTTTAACCCATTGCCCCCAGAGGCACTGTTGGCTTATGTGACGGTTCTCCCGAAGGTAGGGAAAGACCCTCAGTGCTGTGCCAGGTACAGACCCATCTCCCTCCTTAACTCTGACACTGAGTTAGCTCTGTTAACTCTGGCTAAAATTCTGGCCCTAAAGTTACAAGAACATATCGTTAAATTGATTCACCCAGATCAAACAGGGTTTATGAAGGGCTGAGAAACTAGAGATAGTACTATTTGGGCCCTTCATTTATTGCATTGGATGCATAATGGTCCGAACCAGACCCCAAGTGTAGTATTTTCAATGGATGCTGAAAAAGCTTTCGATAGGTTGGGAGTTTATGGTCGGAGTCTTGAGGGAGATGGGTCTGAGAGAGCGGATGATGGGATGGGTGATGGCACTGTATGCAGATCCTAAAGCAAGGGTTAAAGTTAATGGTAGACTATCAGATTATTTTGAGATACGGAATGGAACTAGGCAGGGATGCCCACTGTCCCCATTGTTATTTGCTATGGTGCTGGAGCCCTTTCTGCGCACGGTTAGGGGAAATAGGAAGATCAAGGGGATTTGTATTGGATCAACGGAACATAAGATCTTACGCAGATGATCTACTGTTGTACCTCTCCTCTCCTCAAGAGTCTTCGACGGAACTGATGTTGAAAATAGACAGGTTTGGCCTTATATCTAATTTTAAAATAAATATTGAGAAATCAGTGTTGATGCCGAGCCATGTGCCTTTGAGGATGAGGACCACCTTGCAACAATCTTTTCCTTTTGTTTGGCGCCTTGATTCTATATTCTATTTAGGGATCTACATCTTTTCAGATATAAAGCGCCTATATGATCTAAACTATGGACCCTTGATGGTATCCATAATAAAAGACTTGCAAAGGTGGAGAAGTCATGCTCTGACATCGTTTGGCAGGGTAAACGCGCTTAAAATGAGTATAATTCCCAGGCTTATTTACATTTTACATACCGTACCCATAACACTCCCACAGATATTCTTTAAACAAATACGAAGGGCTTTTATGACCTTTGTGTGGGGAGATTAACATCCCAGGTTGGCACACGTGATTTTGAGGAGACCAAAACGGGAGGGTGGGGTGGGACTCCCGGATATAGCGTTTTATTACAGAGCCATGGCCCTGGTTTGTATAACGAACTGGTGCCATGACTCTGCTAGCAAAATTTGGGTGCCCTTGGAGAAAACATTAGCAGGTAGGAACTTGGCCGGAGCCCCCTGGATTCCGGTTTCTTATAGGGGTGTTGTCAGAATATGCATCACCATTGATGAAGACAACACTATCCATTTGGGATAAAATGAACAGTACGGGAAAGTTTGTCCCACCCCCAATATCCCCTATAACACCATTGGAAGGATTTCCCTGGTTTTCCCCGTGGGGAGAGAGAGGGACTTTAGATCGCTGGGGAATGGACGGGAAAAGTAATTGCGCTGGCGTGACCCCACAGGGTAAATTGCTTCCATTGGTGGATTTGGTTTGAATACTGGGGGAAGTACCAATGGCTGTATGGAAATACCGTCAACTGACAGACTTGTTCAATAAGTGGAAGCACCAGATTAGGCCAGCGAACCCTGCTTAATACTTTTGAGGAACGATGTGTTAACTTATCAGAGCCGGGTCATATGTTGTCTCGAATGTATAGGCTGGTTTTGAGCGCCCAAAATATGACAACTTCCTATTTCATTCGAGAATGGCTAAGAGAACTGGACTATAATTTTACATCAGAGCAAATTAATAGGCTGATGGGAGCGACACACCTTACTTCAATAAGTTCCCATATACAGGAGATGTCTTACAAGTTCCTGACAAGATGGTATCGTACACCGGCTCCATTGGCTCAGATATACCCATCGGCGGATGTTAACTGCTGGAGGGGATATAACCAAAGGGGTTAATTTCTGCATTTATGGTGGCATTGCCCAAAGATTAAAGTTTTCAAGCCCCTTGGATTAAGAAAATGACAGTTAGACCTATATAATTCTCTCCATTACATTTTCTTTTTCATGGGATGCCATCATCTGCTGGGTTTTATAAGAGAAGCGTTACTCCCCATTTACTAAATGCAGCCAAAATATTGATACCTAGATTTTGGAAACAGTCCGGATGTCCCACTATAATGGATTGGAAAAAGGAGGTAGAAAAAATAATGGAAGCAGAGAGATGGATACATATGGTTAAAGACCAGCAGAATAAATGTAAAGATCATAGGTGTGCGCAGCCTATTGCATTAGGTGTGCACCCCAAATTTTTTAAAACATGGACGGTGTTAGTAGAGCAGTGGATGGTGTCAGTAGAGCATTGGACTTGTCAGTAGGGCAGTGGATGGTGTCAGTAGTTTTTTTAATTTTTATTATTTTACTTTTTTATTAATTAAAAAAAAAAAAATTTGGTGAAATATCAACAGGGTGATTAGGGTGTGCCCGGGCACATCCGGCACCCCCCCTGCGCACGCCTATGGCAAAGATACATGGGCAGGATGGCTGTATTACCCTTCAGAAATAGGGGTGGATTAAACCCTTTTGGAGGCAATGCTGCGTTATGGATCGGATAGCCTGTGGGATGCATCTGGTGGGGGGAAATTGGGAGGAGGTGGGGTTTTTTTTATCTTTTTTTTTCTGTTGTTTCTTTTTTGCTCCTCTGGGAGGCACAGTGGAGAGATGATTGATGTCATTAAAGGAAGAGGATAAGTTATAATAGTAAATTAGGCACGGGATGGGCAACACGTAATGGAATCACATAAAGAAGGGTAGATTGAAATAGGTGGAGAGAGGTATAAAAATGAAATAGTAGAGTGAGATTATATTGAATTAAAACACTAAACATAATAGGACACGAAAATAGTAATTTGAAATTATACACTTTTTTTTATTATAATTTTTATTTATATATATATATATATATATATTTTTTATTATTTATTTTTTTTTTTGTATTGTTGGTTGTCTGACACACGTAATAGGGCACTGTAAAGCCCCCTTCTTAATTATACTTTGAATAATGTTTTGCACAAATTGAGATTTGGTTATCGGTAGGTAAGTAGGTGGGCTTTTTCCCTTTTTTTTTTCTTTCTTTCTCTGTTTTGAAGAGGACACGATCAAGGATCCGGTGTGTTTTCTCGGGTTGGAGGGGTTAGTGTGGTGTATGTTAATGAAAAGATTTATATAGATATATTGTGCAATGTGTATTTTTATGTTGTATGTTGGAATTTTTCTTAAAGGGGTTGTAAAGGTAAACATTTTTTCACCTAAATGCATTCTATGCATTAAGGTGAAAAAACTTCTGACAATACCGCCGCCCCCAGCCCCCCCGTTTTACTTACCTGACGCCTCGAAAGTCAGCTTCTCGTCCCCGACATCTATTCCTCCGCTCACCCTGGCCGCTGATTGGCTACAGTGGATGGATTGGAAGCAGCGCAGCCATTGGCTCGCGCTGCTGTCAATCACATCCAATGACGCGGCGCGCTGGGGGGCGGGGCCGAGTGATACAGTGAGCGGCTATAGCCGCCGGCTGTATCACGGGAGCGCGCCCGCAAGCACTAACCACCATGCGAGGGAGCTCGCATTAAGGTGGTTAATGCTTGCGGGGAGGAGCTGAAACAGCCGCCGAAGGACCCCAGAAGACCAGGTTCGGGGCCACTGTGTGCAGAACGAGCTGCACAGTGAAGGTAAGTATAACATGTTTGTTATTTTAAAAAAAAAAAAAATTTACCTTTACAACCCCTTTAATAAAGAAAAAACAGTGGACCAAACTGTGGTGATCCGTGGCAGGTCGGGCCAATTTGGTCAAAATGATTTTAATGCCCCAATTGCTATATCATCTGCATAACTAACCGGTGGTTGTCCCGCTGAAAATATTTCGTATGGTTAATTCTATTTTTTGGTCCTTACCGTGGAAGGGAGGTAGTGCTAGAATTAAGCTAGAACAACTGCAAAAGCCAGAGGATAGGGGAGAATTTGTTTACACAGACCCCTGCTATATTATGTGGCATCTCCAACTTCAACACATGGCGGGTGGCCTGGCGAGGCAGTCCATATCTGGGACTGGAAACCAGGATTCAACGCTGGCCGCCCTACTGCACTTTAGTAAAGCCCATTCCCTTGCTGAGGGTCTAAAGGGGCAGCTTTTTTCCAAACCTAATAAAGAGTTTCTGATGTGTAGGCTTTTACAAAAAATATGGGAGGAAGCCAAACCTCTGCAAAAGGTCACGGGACATACAGGTTATAGTCCTACATGGGACAACTATTCCTACACAGAGTTAGCCAAGCTGCAACATGGCACTAGGTGGTGTGTGTATGGGGTGACACATATTAAACATATTATTATTGATGGTCACCTACTCCCTTTTGCACAATTGCAGGCTAGATATGGTCTCCCCTCTGCTATGCTTTTTTTTTTTTTTTACTATATACAATTGAAACATGCAGTGAATGCACAGCGGTCTTTAGAGGCCTCTGAGCTGTCCCCGATCCCCGATAGTTAGTCTTATGCAGCAGTCCCATTCAACAAAAGGTTTAATCTCTAACTGTTATGGAAGGCTCCTGGGGGTATACCTGGAGAGCTGTCCTAGCTCAGCGTGTGAGAGGTGGGAGAGAGACCTAGGTGATATTCTGGGTTACCAGTGGGAGGATGCCCTGGAGGCTGTGTAGTTTTGCTCCCTTAACATCTCCCAGAGGCTATCTCAACTCTACATTCTATTGAGAGTTCACCGCACCCCTCTCAGGTTGCATTCCATGGGTCTATGCCCTTATGTGTTAGATGTAATAGAGATGCAGGGGACTTCATACATTTGTTATGGAGATGTCCGAAGCTTCATCGCTATTGGAACTCTGTTGTTAATACGGTGAATGCCGCCTTTCAGGTTCCCATTCCCCTTGATCCCAAACATTGTACTCTCGGTATACTAAATGTTAGAATCCCTGATAAGTATGCTAAAGAGGCCCCCTCTAGAGCCTCATTTCAGGCCCGCAGGCTCATTTTATTACACTGGGTCTCACAGACTCCCCCATCATTACAGGCGTGGCTCGAACAGATAGGCCCGATGCTGCTGTTAGAAAGCTGAGCTATCGGCATCTTCTCCAAATTTGAGAAAGTGTGGGGTGGCTGGTTGGCTGTTCCTGCATTGGCCCCAGTGGATTTAGTATTGGTCGGGCTATTGTTGTGAAATACTGTATATTATAAAGCATATGGCTATGTTTATCATAGAAATGTGTGTATTCTTGCTCTTCTATTGTTTTGAACATGTGTATTTGTTTTGTTATGGTGTACCTGGTGCACATGGGTATCAGCCCTGGCCCATAATGGAGACTATTGCACTTAAGACCCCTTTCACACTGAGGCGCTTTACAGGCGCTACAGCACTAAAAATAGCTCCTGCATAGCACCTGTAAAGCGCCTCTCCTTCCTCTCCAGTGTGAAAGCCTGAGTGCTTTCACACTGGAGCGGTGCGCTGGCAGGACACTAAAACAAGTCCTGCAAGCAACATCTTCGGAGCGGTGAAGGAGCGGTGTATGCACTGCTCCTTCACCGCTCCTGCCCATTGAAAAGAATTGGCACCGCTGCAGAAACGGCGGCAAAGCGATGTTGCAGCGTCGCTTTGGGGGTCGTTTTAACCCTTTTTTGGCTGCAGCGGGGGTTAAAACCGCCCCGCTATCGGCCGAAAACCCCTGCAAAAATGACGGTAAACCGCCGACGGCCCCAACGCCCCAGTGTGAAAGGGGTCTTAATGATATTTGAGTTTTAGTACTGTCAAGCTGGAATGTGTTTTTTTTTTTTTAAAGTGATCATTTTGTACCTGTCTTATATGGTTGGATGACTTTGTGACATCTAAATAAATCTTTACCTATGTAGCACTTTAGTGAATGCTACTAGTAGTGTAGTGTGGGAAAAGATATAATTCTGACTCATGCTGCAAATTTGTGAAACTTTTTATGGAGAAGTACAGCCTAAGCTCATTTGGTTGTACGTCTTCTGTGGCTCACAGGAGTGCAGTTCATTCTGCACTCCTGTGACCCATTTTCAGCAGACAGCGGGCTTCAGCCCGCTGTCTGCTGACATCACAATGCCGGTCCAGGCTCGGGCAAGATTACGACAATGAGGTCGGGATCCTCCCACATGGCTGGACCGGCACCTGGCTCAGCCTCTCAGCGAGCCAATCCAGTGAGTGAGGGGGGGGGGGGGGGGCAGAGGCTGACAGGCACCAGCTCTCTGCTCACGGAGCTGTGAGAACCGAGCGTTCGACTGTGTTAGATAGCTTGGTTATCAGTGTTAGAGGCGCCAGGGGACAGATGCAGCATCGGACAGATGCAGCATCCAGCTAGGTAAGTAATATTCTGGAAAAAAACGTAACCCCATACTTCTCTTTTAATTGGGTCAGGGTTATTAAAGTATAGGGCTGGATGACTCATTCTGGCAGCTCTCTGGTGCCTCCCCCTGGTATCTGGAAGGTTGGAAGGTTAGGAAGAGCTGCCATGAATATTTATTGAGTCTCAGCCAATCCCCAGCAGTGGGCTGGCAGGGGACTGAGACAACCCCATAAATACACATGGGCCATTCCAGCAGGGGAGTCGGGTGGAAGATGGAGAAGCAGTGCTGAGGAGAGGCTGCCGGTGGCCCTCGAGGGACCCCTCACTGGGGGGTGGGGGTGGGGTGGTTACCTCGAGCTGGGAGCTAAGGAAAGCTGGCCTGGACGGATCCTAACACAGGAAGCGGTGGAAGGGTTCATGGCGGAGAGGCAGCGGAAGGAGCAAGGAGAGACAGTGAACAGATCAACACGGTGCAGGTACAGACAAGGGGAGAGACTAGGGTTGCCACCTCATCCCTTTAAACCCGAACACATATGAATTACACAGGTTCTGAGGCTAATTTAATGCAGATAAGGCACCAAGTGAGTTTAATTACCACCTTAATCAGCCACAGAACCCGTGTAATTAATATGTGTTCGGTTTTAAAGGGATGAGGTGGCGACCCTAGGAGAGACTGCCATCTGAAGCAGGTCTCTCTTGAAGACCTCGTAGTGCCGCCAAGTCTTCATCTAACCTTGCCCTGCAAGGTCTCCATGTGCCCGTCGGGCAGGACTGGGGCAGAGAGTCAGTCAGGAGGACTGGGAGGAAGAACAGCAGCTGCTGTGCATTGGAAACCAAGTTTGTGCAGGTGGAAGGAAGAAGAGAACTTTCTAGAAATAAAAGGAAGTTGTCCCTGGTTTCAGTCTTTTTGGACATTTTCAAGTTGGGCATCCCATAATTCTCTACCCCATCCAAGTTATCAACCCCCATTAAAACATCAAAAACAAGCCAAGGACTGTTTTCTGCGTTGGAGTGCATGAAGGAAATGCTATGTGACTGGCTGTGCAGTAGTGAGGACCAGAGACACTAATGACTCCTACAGGGGTAGTGCTATACGTCGGCTTGTGAGGCTGGATAGCACACGCGCCACCGCACAGCGGGGGTGCTGATGCTCGTAGCCGACGGTCGCGATGACCGCCGGCCACGAGCGATCGTGAGCAGGAGACACAGAACAGGGACAAGTGTGTGTAAACACACACTTCCCTGTTTTGTTCTGACAGGAGTGACAGATCGTGTGTTCCTATTTGTTGGGAACTACGATCCGTCACTTCCTCTAGTTAGTCCCCTCCCCCTTCAGTTAGAATCACCTCCCAGGGAACACAGTTAACCCCTTCACCGCCCCCTAGTGT
Organism: Aquarana catesbeiana; assembly: GCF_042186555.1. Classification (NCBI taxonomy): domain Eukaryota; kingdom Metazoa; phylum Chordata; class Amphibia; order Anura; family Ranidae; genus Aquarana; species Aquarana catesbeiana. The sequence goes on along the minus strand of NC_133328.1, from coordinate 628,753,416 downwards.
TAACCCCTTCACTGCCAGTGACATTTTTACAGTAATCAGAGCATTTTTAATCGCGCTGATCGCTGTATTAATGCCAATGGTTCCAAAAATGTGTCAAAATGGTCCAATGTGTCCGCCATAATGTCGCAGTCACCATAAAAATCGCAAATCGCCACCATTACTAGTAAAAAAAAAAAAATAATAATAATAAAAATGCTATAAATCTATCCCCTATATTGTAGACGCTATAACTTATGTGCAAACCAATCAATAAACGCTTATTGCGATTTTTTTTTTTTTTTTTACCAAAAATATGTAGAAGAATACATATCGGCCTAAACTGAGAAAAAATGTGCTTTTTCCTAAAAAAATGGGGATATTTATTATAGCAAAAAGTACAAAATATTGTGTTTTTTTTTTCAAAATTTACGCTCTTTTTTTGTTTATAGCGCAAAAAAGAAAAAATGCAGAGGCGATCAAATACCACCAAAAGAAAGCTCTGTTTGTGGGGAAAAAAGGACGTCAATTTTGTTTGAGTGCAGCGTCGCACGACCGCGCAATTGTCAGTTAAAGCGGCGCAGTGCCGAATCGCAAAAAGTGCTCTGGTCAGGAAGGGGGGTAAATCCTTCCAGGGCTGAAGTGGTTAATAATAATGTTAAAACGTAACAAATGTAAATCTGTAACTATTGGAACATTCAGTATACAACACTGAATATTACTGTGAATTATTATACAACTAAGTCATGATGGGTAACAACTGCTTACAAATTGACTCAAAATGAGAAACTTGCTTACTTGTCTATAGCGGGGGAGGTCTGTGACTAATCACTACTAATAGTGACTATTTAACTAATCCAAATTCCTTTCTGACCAAATTGTGCCGTCATCAGCTCTGGAAGGTTTTCATGACGTCTTTTAATCGGTTTTATTTGTACAGGCTTTTCCAGTTACTCTTGTGTTTAATCAGTGTGAAATATTTTAACCCCTCTAACCCCCCCCCCCCCCTTCCTGACCAGAGCACTTTTTGCGATTCGGCACTGCATCGCTTTAACTGACAATTGCGCGGTCGTGCGACGTTGCACCCAAACAAAATTGACGTCCTTTTTTCCCCACAAATAGAGCTTTCTTTTGGTGGCATTTGACACCTCTGCGGTTTTTATTTTTTGCGCTATAAACAAAAAAACAGCAACAATTTTGAAAAAAAAAACACTATTTTGTACTTTTTGCTATAATAAATATATCCATTTTTTTAGAAAAAAGCAAATTTTTTCTCAGTTTAGGCCGATATGTATTCTTCTACATATTTTTGGGAAAAAAAAATCGCAATAAGCGTTTATTGATTGGTTTGCGCAAAAGTTATAGCGTCTACAATCAATATTTTTTACTTTTTTGCTATAATAAATATCCCCAAAAAATATATAAAAAAACTAATTTTTTCCTCAGTTTAGGCCGATACGTATTCTTCTACATATTTTTGGTAAAAGAAATCGCAATAAGCGTTTATTGATTGGTTTACGCAAAAGTTACGGCTTCTACAAAATAGGGGATAGATTTATAGCATTTTTATTATTATTATTTTTTTTTACTAGTAACGGCGGTGATCTGCGATTTTTATCGTGACTGCGACATTATGGCGAACACATCGGACACTTTCGACACTATTTTGGGACTATTGTCATTTATACAGCGATCAGTGCTATAAAAATGCACTGATTACTGTGTTAATGACACTGGCAGGGAAAGGGTTAAACACTAGGGGGGCGATGAAGGGGTTAAGTGTGTCCTAGGGAGTGATTCTAACTGTGGAGGGGATGGGCTACAACCGACATGACAGCGATCACTGCCTCCGATCACAGGGAGCAGTAGATCTCTGTCATGTCACTAGACAGAACAGGGAAATGCCTTGTTTACAAAGGCATCTCCCCGTTCTGCCGCTCCGTGACACGATCGCCGGGACACCGGCGGACATCGAGTCTGCGGGACCCGCGGGCACGGTCGCGGAGGACGCGCCGGGTGAGCGCGCGCCCACAATGCCACGATTTAATGGGGACGTACCTGTACGCCCATTTGGCCAGCCGTGCCATTGTGCCGACGTACATCGTCGTGCGCTGGTCGGCACGTGGTTAATGTTGTTAGAGGGAACTGTAGACACAGCTGAGTAAAGTGTAAAGTCATTTACAATTACCTGCAGAATGTTTGCAGTAGTTCAGCATGCCATGTCTATGTGTACAGTTCTGCTGCAAGCTAAATGTTCACGTTTCTATGCAATGGCTTCTTCAAGATCCATACAAAAGAAAACAGCTTTGGCAATAAATGTGATATACACCATATTGCCAAAAGTATTGGGACTATAACTATAAAAGAATATCCTGCGCTAATCCCACTCTAAGTAATTAAACAATTAAATGAATGAATAAGAGAGCTGCAGCTCGGTGAGTTCGAATACACGGCTCATAAAAACTAAAACAAAATGAAACGACTGCGCTTCTCTCATTATCACCACCATATGTTTGAAACAATGTATGACAACCAAAGTGACAATTGCTCAGAAAAATGTATATATATAAACATAAGTGACCAAAAAAATGACTATAGTGTGAACATAGTCCTTCGAATATTAAAAAAAAAAAAAAACAGCTCATCATTTAAAACTTCCCGAATCACAATCAAGACAAAAACGGAGTGGATTCTAAAATGGATATTCTGTGATTTATCTGTGTAGAACAACCCCCTAAAGGGCTGCTTGGAATTACCCGCTCATCTGCACTGCCATGACCTGATGAACATTCCAACCCACCTGACACTCTGGGTTCAGACATCCTTGCACCACTTTAGAGCAATAAGTCAGACAACAGTGTGTTTTTATGTTCTGATAATGTTTACTAGAACAGTTCAAAGAAGATATTGTCACAAAGAGGTGGTAATAGATCTTCTGAATTTTGGACAACAGCGCCAAAGGAATTCCTCCAAATAACACAAACCAAATATTTGCAGGTAACACAGTCTAGTACAGGGATATGCAATTAGCGGACCTCCAGCTGTTGCAAAACTACAAGTCCCATCATGCCATTGCCTCTGGGTGTCAAACTTGTGGTTGTCAGAGTCTTGCTCATGCCTCATGGGACTTGTAGTTCTGAAACAGCTGGAGGTCCGCTAATTGCATATCCCTGGTCTACATAGCTGCCAACTGTCCCGGATTTCCCGGGACATTCCCGGGACTTGGACTTCATTCCCGGATTTGTGGTGTCCCGGGAAATGTCCCGAAAAATCCGGTTCCCGCCATTTTGTGGAAGTTCAGGAAGACGGCTGGGGGGGGCTTGACGAAGCTTCTGCGTCGCCGCCCACCCCCTGCCCCGCTCCGCCTCGGCCCGCCCCGCCTCGCCCCGCTCCGCCTCGGCCCGCCTACCCCCCGCCCCGCTGCCAGTCTGATATGGAAAGGGGCGGGGGTTCTAGCCATGCTGCGGACACACCTCTGAGGTGGGGGGGAGCGCGCGCACCGCTGTGGGACACCTGATGTGAGTTGGGGGGGGCACTGGGGACACCTGATGTGAGTGGGGGGGGCACTGGGGACACCTGATGTGAGTGGGGGGGGCACTGGGGACACCTGATGTGAGTGGGGGGGGCACTGGGGACACCTGATGTGGGGGGGCACTGGGGACACCTGATGTGAGGGGGGGGCACCTGATGTGAGTGGGGGGGGCACTGGGGACACCTGATGTGGGGGGGGGCACTGGGGACACCTGATGTGAGTGGAGGGGCACTGGGGACACCTGATGTGGGGGGGGGGCACTGGGGACACCTGATGTGAGGGGGGGGCACTGGGGACACCTGATGTGAGGGGGGGGCACTGGGGACACCTGATGTGAGTGGGGGGGGGCACTGGGGACACCTGATGTGAGGGGGGGCACTGGGGACACCTGATGTGAGGGGGGGCACTGGGGACACCTGATGTGAGGGGGGGCACAGGGGACTCCTAATGTGAGGGGGAGCTCCGCCGGGGACACCTGATGTGAGGGGGGGCTCCGCCGGGGACTCCTGATGTGAGGGGGAGCTCTGTCGGGGACACCTGATGTGAGGGGGGCTCCGCCGGGGACTCCTGATGTGAGGGGGGGCTCCGCCGGGGACTCTTGATGTGAGGGGGGACTCCTGATTGTGAGGGGGGGCTCCGCCGGGGACTCCTGATGTGAGGGGGGACTCCTGATTGTGAGGGGGGGCTCCGCCGGGGACCCCTGATGTGAGGGGGGGCTCCGCCGGGGACTCCTGATGTGAGGGGGGGGCTCCGGCGGGGACTCCTGATGTGAGGGGGGGCTCCGCCGGGGACTCCTGATGTGAGGGGAGCTCCGCCGGGGACTCCTGATGTGAGGGGGGGCTCCGCCTGGGACTTCGCGCGCCGCACTTGTCTATTTTTCCTGGGCCACGCCTGCTGATGAATGCCCCACCCCCTAATTATTGGACAGCTCCGCCTACAGCCACAAAAGTGTCCCACATTTTTTTTTTACAATGTTGGCAACTATGGGTCTAGTATATACACATATACAGTGGAATTCTGCTTGCACCTGGAAGGATACACAAGTTAGATGGTTACACGTACAAACTTCTAAATGGGAAACCTAGCCCAACCTATAAACCTTTAACCCTAATGGGAGGTCAGACTTAATGGCAATGGTATAAGTGCTCTTGTAGCAATATTGACAGCAATGTCCCCGTTGCAGATCTGATGGTCTTCACTGGCATGTAGGAGCTCGGTAATTGTATCCAATAAGGTGTAATGGCAAGCACTAAGATTCCTTGAAATGGTAGTGGCTAAAGGTGTCTATGCACAGTGTTCAAGATAAGTTCAGTAAAGTATTCCCAAGGTAAAGATGTCTGTGCACAGTGTCCCAGTGAAACCATGGGAAAGGGATTTATAAAGGTGGGCGATTGCCCTATCACCAACGACTAGGCCGATTTAAGACCCTACGGACAGCAGCTCCTATAGCGACACACGTGCAGGGGATCCGCGATATCGATCTCCTGATGTGAAGCCCAGAACACAGGTTGGCGGGCAACTGAGGTGGTGCCGGATGAATGTCTGACGAACAGCAAGCAGTGCTAGGTTCCTCTCGTCCGGGTGGGAATGGGGTACACCGCGTGGTAGACCGCAACCTCTCTCTCTCCATGCACAGAAAGGTCTGTCTCACGTCAGGCCCAGGAGGAAGAGCATGTGGGCCGTGCTTTGGCTCCTTATATAGTTCCTCCCAGCAATTTCTCCGATGGTAGCAAAGATCCCTGGGATATGTAGTCCAGGTACAGAGTCATGTGAAGCAATTAACAGTCTGAGGAACTACTCATCCCACAATCCCTTTAGCTTGGCTCACAAACATGATGTCAGTTGATAATACTGGGCACTAGAGGGACATGCAATACATAGATATACCAGAGGAACACTGGACATTATAATTGTAGTCCACATTGCTACATCTATGTCCAGATCCAAAAGACGTGAATGATCAGGTCAAAACCTCCACCACATATAACACACGCCTCTTATCAGATTTGAGGATCTCAAGTTATAGAGATTTCACACGCTGAAGATGTGTCTCAAAAGTGCAGCTGCAAACAGGGAGACTTGTTCCACCGCAATCAAAGTATGGTAATTGGAGGATGTCTGGCCAACGAATAGACCAATTGGCAGTCACTCCCCACATGTATAGAGAGAGGAAGACTTCATAGTGTAATATGTTTAAAAATGAGCATTTATTAAAAGCTTAATATGCATTAAACTTATGAAGTTAAAAGCCAGCGAGAGTAATACAATATCGAGGCACAGCGGCGGTCAGCACCGGCCTGCTCATGCGGAATGACATCACAGAAATGGCTCCACCCATGAAAAGGACGTCCACAAGGTTTAGGAGTGTGTCTATGGGAATGTTTGACTATTCTTCCAGAAGATCATTTGTGAGGTCAGGCGCTGATGCTGGACGAGAAGGCCTGGCTCAGAGTCTTCGCTGTACTTCATCCCAAAGGTGTTCTATTGGGTTGAGGTCAGGACAATGTGCAGGCCAGTCAAGTTCCTCCACCCCAAACTCCCTCATCCATGTCTTTATGGACCTTGCCTTGTGCACTGGTGCGCAATCATGTTGGAACAGGAAGGGGTCGTCCCCAAACTGTTCCCACAAAGTTGGGAGCATGAAATTGTCCAAAATGTCTTCATATGCTGACGCCTTAAGAGTTCCCTTCACTGGAACTAAGGGGGCAAGCCCAACCTCTGAAAAACAACCCCCCCACCATAATCCCCTCTCCACCAAATGATTTGGACCAAATGATTTGGACAATTTCATGCTCCCAACTTTGTGGGAACAGTTTGGGGATGTCCCCTTCCTCTTCCAACATGACTGCACACCAGTGCACAAAGCAAGGTCCATAAAGACATGGATGAGCGAGTTTGGGGTGGAGGAACTTGACTGGCCTGCACAGAGTCCTGACCTTAACCTGATAGAACAACTTTGGGGTGAATTAGAGCAGAGACTCTGAGCCAGGACTTCTCGTCCAACATCAGTGCCTGAACTCTCAAATGTGCTGGTGGAAGAATGGTCAAACATTCCCATAGACACACTCTTAAACCTTGTGGACAGAAGAGTTGAAGCTGTTATAGCTGCAAAGGGTGGGTCAAATCAATATTGAACCCTACGGACTAATGCTGCGTACAGCTACAAAAGTCCGACAGCCTGTCCGACAGACTTTCGACGGACTTTTGTCAGACTTTTGGCGGACTTTTGGCGGACTTGCGGCAGACTTTCTTACGAACGGACTTGCCTACTTACGATCACACAAAAGTCCGACGGATTCGTACATGATGATGTACACCGGACTAAAATAAGGAAGTTGATAGCCAGTAGCCAATAGCTGCCCTAGCGTGGGTTTTTGTCCGTTGGACTAGCACACAGATGAGCGGATTTCTGGGTCCGGCGGAGTTACGACGTAAAGATTTGATGCATGTTTCAAATCTAAAGTCCGTCAGATTTGCGGCTGGAAAAGTCAGCTGAAAGTCCGGGGAAGCCCACACACGATCGGATTGTCAACCGGCTTTAGTCCGTCGGCGTCCGTCAGACTTTTGTAGACGAAAAGTCCGACCGTGTGTACGCGGCATTAGACTGGGATGCCATTAAAGTTTATGCAAAGGCAGGCGTCCCAATACTTTTGGCAATATAGTGTATTTTGCGTGGGGGCATACTGTATATACAGTCCACTTGTATCCATGGGAAGATGCAATGATCTACTCAGAGGACCTACCAATAGATGCAGTTTTCTAGATTGGAAAATCTTTGTCCAGTCCTATGATTCTCTTTCCTATTTTGAAAAAAGGAAGCTGAGTGTATGTAAAAATGGGCTGCTACCTCTTACCAGCCAAGTTATAAGGTAACTCCCTGGCGTGTCCCAACTGGTTCATGAACAGGCAGATGTCTCACTGACACTGTTTCCTGTAAGAGCTCATTCACACGTGTGACCAGGGGACAGTAAAAACAAGGAAATTGAGCTGCGGTTTTACCACCCCTCGACCAAAAGTCCAACTGAACGCAAACATGCAGCAGCTCAGGGCTGTAAACTTGCCATGGCCATGGCAAAAACGAAACAGCATTTCGTATGACCCATGCAAGTCTAAGCAGTTAAACCACAACCACCCCACGACCCGTGTGCAATGCACGCAATTGTGATGCGGTGGTGGTGCCTCATTTACAGAGTTAAATCAGACTAGTAAGGAGACAACGTATCATCTCGAAGCTTGTCAAGTGCCTCTGAATAGTGGTCCACAGACCCAAGATTGCTTTTCAGAGGGGTGGCAAGGGCTGCCGCACATATAAACAAGCCCTAAGATATCTGCCGGTCTGGCTAGTCTTGTTAGAACAAATTTGTTTTTTGCCTGAGTGTTATTTACTTCTTGGCAATGCCGTGAGGATAGGCTGCAGGAAGGTTTGGTGTAATAGGATCAGGCAAGAACCTCACTGTTATGCCTCATACACACGATCGGATTGTTCACCAACAAAACCGTGGACTTTTGTCCGAAGGGCGTTGGCCCAAACTTGTCTGGCATACACACGGCCACACAATTGTTGGCCAACAAACACGAACGTAGTGACGTACTACTTTGTTTTTGAGCTCTTTAGCGCCACCCTTTGGGCTCCTTCTGCTAATTTCGTGTTAGTAGAAGTTTGGTGAGTGTTGATTCGCGCTTTTTATTTCGCATTTTTCATTTTGCGCTTTTCAGTTTGTTTCTGAACGGCCGTTCGTCAACCAGCCATGTTGCAGAATCGGAGGAGATAACGAGTTATTTATTATTGGCCTTAAATTAAATTAATTTAATTTAATTGGGACCAATCCTGTTTAATTTGTTCATAAATGACCTGGAGGGTGGTGTAAACAGTTCAATCTCTGTATTTGCAGACAATACTAAGCTAAGCAGGGCAATAACTTCTCCTCAGGATGTGGAAACCTTGCAAAAAGATCTGAACAAATGAATGGGGTGGGCGACTACATGGCAAATGAGGTTTAATGTGGAAAAATGTAAAATAATGCATTTGGGTGGCAAAAATATGAATGCAATCTATACACTGGGGGGAGAACCTCTGGGGGAATCTAGGATGGAAAAGGACCTGGGGGTCCTAGTAGATGATAGGCTCAGCAATGGCATGCAATGCCAAGCTGCTGCTAACAAAGCAAACAGAATATCGGCATTAAAAAGGGGATCAACTCCAGAGATAAAACGATAATTCTCCCACTCTACAAGACTCTGGTCCGGCCGCACCTGGAGTATGCTGTCCAGTTCTGGGCACCAGTCCTCAGGAAGGATGTACTGGAAATGGAGCGAGTACAAAGAAGGGCAACAAAGCTAATAAAGGGTCTGGAGGATCTTAGTTATGAGGAAAGGTTGCAAGCACTGAACTTATTCTCTCTGGAGAAGAGACGCTTGAGAGGGGATATGATTTCAATTTATAAATACTGTACTGGTGACCCCACAATAGGAATAAAACTTTTTAGCGGAAGGGAGTTTAACAAGACTCGTGGCCACTCATTACAATTAGAAGAAAAGAGGTTTAACCTCAAACTACGTAGAGGGTTCTTTACTGTAAGAGCGGCAAGGATGTGGAATTCCCTTCCACAGGCGGTGGTCTCAGCGAGGAGCATCGATAGCTTCAAGAAACTATTAGATAAGCACCAGAATGACCGCAACATACAGGGATATACAATGTAATACTGACACATAATCACACACATAGGTTGGACCTGATGGACTTGTGTCTTTTTTCAACCTCACCTACTATGTAACTATGTAACAAAAGGGAGCAAATAAGAGGCATTTATTGTTGGAGTTTCCATAAACTTCAAGTCAGAACTGATCTCCATAATTGTTCTGGGTCTGCGACTCAGAAAGCATTGAAGCCAGAGGATCAGCATGACAGCCAGGAGGTTGGCAACATCACCTCCTGTGTTTCTCGTTTTGCATGTGTTCCTTAAAGCTGCTTTAGCAGCAATGACACGTTCATACTAGTACTGCCATCTGGTGACCTAGTGGAGAACAGCGGACTGTGGGCGCTTTTGACAGGTGGAGCCACTGGTATTTATCCCCATAGCACCAGACGATCACTGCTGCTGTGGAATGGGGGGGGGGCAGGGGACTGAAGATCTCAAGGAACAGAACATCTGCCAGCACAAGGGACACTCCTCATTCATATACTGTAGGTACCATCCCTGGTGCTGATTTAAAAAAAAAATCCTTAAACTTCAGCTTTGGGGGTTTGTTCAGCCCAGGAGCAATGCAGGAAAATTGCACATTTTTCCACACCACAAAAAAAAAACCAGCTTCCATTTGCATCTAGCAAACACACGTGCATTAGTGCCCGCCAAAACGTAGGATACCACGGTCCTATTCATATGTTGGAGGATGGTTTTAAAAACTGTGCCTGCAACTTTTTTTTTTTCTTTTTCCCATGCATAGGGGAGCCCATTGAAATTGATGGCCTGACCGACTTCAAGATCCTAACCAGGTGGTACAGAGCCCCAGTGAGACTGAAGAAAATCTTTCCAGACACCTCCGATCAGTGCTGGAGATGCAAGGAAGACAAGGACACCATCCTACATATTTTTTGGACCTGCCCCAAATTACAACACTTCTGGACGGAGGTCCATCGCATCCTCCAAAATCTCACAGAACGCGAAATACCCAACGACCCAGCATTCTTCCTCCTACACGCCACCAATATACCAGGGAACATTTACAAAAAAATCTATTATCCGGCACCTTCTTGACGCTGCTAAAGCTTGCATCCCTCTTAAGTGGAAATCTCCGCAACCCCCGACAGTAGGGATGTGGATTCGAAAAGTTAAGGAAATAAGTAGATTGGAAGACCTAGTACTAACTGCACGACACCGGCAGGAGCGATACTCCAAGACTTGGTCGCCATGGCGCGTCTTTATCTTCTCAGACGAAGGAAGAACCCTCCTTGACAGCAACCGAATGACTAAATGTCACCCTACTTACTGACTAACTAACTATTCACCCCACTGGCTACAGAGCATCCAGGTGCCTTGCCTGATTACCCCCTGCGCCCAGCGGGCTTGTACAAAGTTACCCTCCAGTTTCCCACCCCCTATCTCCTCCCTTACCCCCCCAACCACCTATTCACTGTCTTTTCCCTCTTTCCTCTTTTTCCCTATATAATTTCAAGCTATCCTTCTCTCTATCCTTTTTCTCAGTTCCATGGACCTGAATTAATGGGATTCAAACTCTTCTAGTATATAAGGCCCCTTTCACACGAGGCGGGCTCCGTTTCTACGGAGCCCGCCTCGGTCCGCCGGCTCAGCGGGAGATCTGTCCGTTGATCTCCGCTGAGCTGGCGGATGACAGGTCCCTCTCTGCTCACTGAGCGGGGAGGGGCTTGTCAGGCGCCGCTGCCGCCTATGGAGGGATCGGACGAAAACGGACAGCGTGTCCATTTTCGTCAGATCTCACCCGATCCGATCCGCCAGCGACGGACCTGGACGTAGAGCCATCCGTCTGCTTTTAGCGGATCGGACGGGGTCGGATGTCAGCGGACATGTCTCCGCTGACATCCGACGCGCCATAGGCTAACATGGATCGCCCGTTCAGGTCCGTCGTCAAAACTGACAGGCGGACCTGAACGGTCCGATCGTGTGAAAGGGGCCTTAAACTTAAAAATGGACTGGGACCGGTCTGGGACTCACTAAAGGGTAACACACCTGCATCATGAATATTGCTGCCTTGTGCACACCCAGTAACAAGACATCGCTTTAAGCACCTGTCACACAAAATGAAAGAGACGTCTCAGATAGCAAAACGTCATACTGTCCTCTGCATGTAATAAAATGCTCTTGTATATAACATATACATGCAATGTGATGTAAGATAACACACTGTGATTGCCCAGATGTCTTTCTTTGACCGCGTTCCTTGAATAAGTAAAATAATTGTAAAAAAAAAAAAAAAAAGAAATTGATGGCCTTCCCTAAAAGAAGGTGCATGGGAATGTGCCAAAAAAGCGTACTTACTTGGACACCTCGTGGTGTGAGCGAGCCCTAAGTGTTAGTTCTTATTTAGAGAGTAGAGATGGGCCGAACAACCCCCCCCCCCCGGTTCGGTTTGCACCAGAACAGCCGAACATCACAAAAAACTTGGATCTGAACACCGAACCCCAATTAAATCTATAGGACCTGAACTTGAAAAATCATAAAAAGGGTATGAGGGGCCCGGGTACTGCCCTGGGGGACATGTATCAATGCATATATATATTGTACCTCTACCCATTCACCAAAAAAAGTATCCCCTCTACACCTCTTGATCCACTGCCAGCCCCCACCCCCACCCCCATTTTAAGCAGCCATAATGCACTGTGTAATTGTTTGTTAAAAACGATGCCTCTAAATACCTTTTTGTCATGTATATTCAGGCCAGTCACATGACTCCCGGCCGCCCTAATACACTGTTTCAGGGCTACAGCAGGAGGGGAGATCTCCCTCCGACTTCAACCTGGAGGTCACATGACCCCCGTGCTGGCAGCTCAGCTTCTCCCACTGTAGCCAAGAAACGGAGTATTAGAGTGGCGGGGAGTCACGTGACTGGCCTGAAGATACATGACAAAAAGGTATTTAGAGGCATCGTTTTTATATATAGTTATAGATATATACATATAATGGGGAATACTTGAATCATAAACTTAGCCAGGCCAGGGTCGTCAACGGGGGGTCAGCAGCTGGGATTAGGGAACAAACAGGACAAAGAGAGTGTGTGCCTGCCGGGTATTTATACACATCCCCTGCAATCAGGCTCAGGTGACACCTGATCGCAGGAGATGATGTTGGCTCCACACTGCCAGGAACCACCCACTGGTGGGGGCCAGTACCGCGGCCCAAAGATCAAATAATATCACCAGCAGGAGAGAGCTCCCCTGACAGTTCCAGACTGCCAGGAGACACCCGCTGGTGGACATCAGTACTGCATGCCCAATGTCTGACAATGCTACCAGCAGGTGGAACCATTCCTGACAGTACCCCCCTTAACCACTTCGCATCCAGGCCAATTCTGACACTTCGCTCCTACATGTCAAAAAACATCATTTCTTTGCTATAAAATTACATAGAACCCCCAAAGATTATATATGTTTTTTTAGCAGAGACCCTAGAGAATACAATGGCGGTCATTGCAACTTTTTATCTTGCACGGTATTTGCGCAGCAATTTTTCAAATGCGTTTTTTTTTTAAAAAAAAAACAGTTTCATGCTTTAAAAAAAAAAAAACAGCAAAGTTAGCCAAATTTTTTTGCATTGTGTGAAAGACGAAGTTACGCTGAGTAAATAGATACCTAACATGTCATGCTTCAAAATTGCACACACTCGTGGAATGGCGCCAAACTTTGGTACTTAAAAATCCCCATAGGTGACGCTTTAAAATTTTTTACTGGTTACATGTTTTGAGTTACAGAGGAGGTCTAGGGCCAAAATTATTGCTCTCGCTCTAACGTTCGCGGCAATACCTCACATGTGTGGTTTAAACACCGTTTTCATATGTGGGCGGGACTTATGTATGCGTTCGCTTCTGTGTGCGAGCTCACGGGGACAGGGGCGCTTTAAAAAATTTTTTTTTTTTAATTGTTAATTTTACTTAAAATTTTTTATTTTGACACTTTTTAAAAAAAAAATTTTTTTTTATCACTTTTATTTCTATTACAAGGAATGTAAACATCCCTTGTAATAGGGATATGACATGATCGGTCTTCTTTACAGTGAGATATGAGGTCAATAAGACCCCACATCTCAGCTCTAGGCTGGGAAGCCTAAAATAAAAAAAAAATAAAAAAACGATCACCGCTTCCCAGCCAAAGAGGTGCCGTTTTTTTGAATGCAGAGGCCGGGCGTGACGTCATAACATCGCGCTCGGCCTCCGAACGATCATAGAGACTCCGGCGACCATCTGGTCCACCGGAAATCTCTATGATCCACATCCGGCTCCGGCTGATCCGCTCTCCGACTCACCGATCGCTGAGGTGAGTCGGTAGAAGCACCGGAGGGCGGCGGGAGGGGGGGGAACGTCCCCTCTCGCCACCCGTAAGAACGATCAAGGGGCGGAACAGCTGCTATGATCATTCTTATGGTGTACGGAATCGCTGGCTGAAAATGCCGGTATCTGAATGATGTCTGTAGCCTCAGGCATCATTCAGATATAACCCCCGAAAGTCGAGGCCGTCATATGACAGCCTCCGGATGTCAAGAGGTTAAAGGAGTGACCTCTGGACGCTCCAACTAGCCACACAGGCACATCAAACTGGGTAGCAGGCACAAACACAGCAAACTGGGTAGCAAGCACAGGCACATCAAACTGGGTAGCAGGCACAGGCACATCAAGCTGGGCAGCAGGCACGGGCAGATCAAACTGGGCAGCAGGGACGGGCACATCAAGCTGGACAGCAGGCACAGGCACATCAAGCTGGGCAGCAGGCACAGGCACATCAAGCTGGGCAGCAGGCACATCAAGCTGGGCAGTAAGCATAGGCACATCAAACTGGGCAGCAGGCAGGGGCACATCAAGCTGGGCAGCAGGCACGGGCATATCAAGCTGGGCAGCAGGCACGGGCACATCAGGCTGGGCAGCAGACAGGGGCACATCAGGCTGGGCAGCAGACAGGGACACATCAGACTGGGCAGCAGACAGGGGCACATCAGGCTGGGCAGCAAACAGGGGCACATCAGGCTGGGCAACAGACAGGGGCACATCAGGCTGGGTAGCAGACAGGGGCACATCAGGCTGGGCAGCAGACAGGGGCACATCAGGCTGGGCAGCAGACAGGGGCACATCAGGCTGGGCAGCAGCCAGGGGCACATCAGGCTGGGCAGCAGATAGGGGCACATCAGGCTGGGCAGCAGACATAGGCACATCAGGCCGGGCAGCAGACAGAGACGCATCAGGCCAGGCAGTAAACAGGGTGGGTAAAGGGCACCGCCCTACAAGCTGGGTAACGGGCACCGGCCCAGTAGGCTGGGTAACAAGCACCGGCTCAGCAAGTCGGGTGACGGGTACTGGCTTAGCAAGCCGGGTGATGGGCACCGGTTCAGCAGACTGGGTAGCGGGCACCAGCTCCACAGGCTGAGCAATGGGCACTGGCTCCACAGGAACTTCAGACTGGGAAACGGGCACCGGAACTTTAGACCAGGAAACGGGCACCAGAACTTCAGGCCGGGACACGGGCACCGGAACTTTAGGCCGGGACACGGGCACCAGAACTTTAGTCTGGTAATACTTCATATTCCCATCGCACACATTCTTGGATGAGCTCATGAATATGGGTGCTGCAGCAACAACCAGCTGCATACTGGTTCAAGTCACAATGAAGATATTTGCCAGCACACCATGGAACAACGTAGATAGCGTCCAAACGTGTAATTTATTGCATGATCACAACACAAGGAGAGTGCAACGTTTCGGGGTCACGCAGGACCCACATCACATGCCTGATGTAGGGGTCCTGTGTGACTCCGAAACGTTGCACTCTCCTTGTGTTGTGATCATGCAATAAATTACACGTTTGGACGCTATCTACGTCGTTCCATGGTGTGCTGGCAAATATCTTCATTGGAACATTAGTCCGGGACACGGGCACCGGAACTTCAGGCCGGGACACAGGCACTGGAACTTCAGGCTGGGACACAGGCACCGGAACTTCAGGCTGGGACACTGGCACCGGAACTTCAGGCCGGGACACAGGCACCGGAACTTCAGGCTGGGCAGCAGGCAGGAAGTTGTCAGGGTTAGGTTCAATATCATCAGAGGCCAACTTGGCTGCATTGGTAGTCATGGAAGTAGATTGGAGCGGGTCGGTCGGTGCGGAAGCAGGCTGGAGCAGGTTGGCTGGTATGGAGGCAGGTTGTGTTACTGGCAGGATCAAATGGGTTGGAAAGAACTTCTGTCTCTTTTTTGGTTTAGCTACTGAAGTCCTGTAGGTAACTAGGGGTGAAGCAGACTGGAGCGGAGGGTTGGAATATGGCAGGGAAGAGGTAACAGTAGCTGGGGGAAGTTCTTGTGGGATTGTAGGCAGCAGAGAAGAGGCAGGTGGGTTAAAGGCAGGAAAGGTGATGGGAGCAGAAACTGGGTATAGGTATTTGGTGGGAAGCAGAGTATACTGAGCTGCGACTGAGGTTGCTATGGGTGATGGGGAAAAAAAACATTTGGGTAGGCAGGTGTCTGATGGCAGAGGTGGTTTGCTGTGGGTTGGTTGGAGCTGATTGCAACATATCAGACCATGCTAAGAGTAGTGGTTGCACAAAGTGCAGTTTACATTCTGCCTGTCTGACAAGGGACTGAACAGACACAACGCACTCTGTTATCACTTGTTGTGAGCAGGCTGAGTAGTGTTCACAAAAGTACGTGGGATCATCTTCCAGAAGCCATACCAGAGAAACAACCTGATTAATACTGAAAGGGGGAGAAAAATCATCATGGCCTTTGGAATACAGGGCAGGGCCAGCTCTGTACATATTTGAATCAAAGGCTGCACATCCCCAAACAGTATACAAGAGAAAAAAGTGGATAACCAGACCAATGGTATAAAGACACAGGCCTTGTTGCCCTCAAGGATGGGGAATCCTAGTAGTCAACGATAAAAAAGAAAGAAAGGGCGCACCAGCCATGTGCATTATCGTTTGGATGTAAATTTATTAAAAGCGATAAAAAGAAACTACTCACAAACAGTCATAGAAGATCTCGCAATGTAAATAGTCATCGACTAGCAGCATACAGTCTATGATGAACGGAGCTCTCCTGAGGTCACAAAGGAACTCACAGGGATCACTGCCAGCTGACGCGTTTCGAAGGGAACATCCCTTCTTCCTCAGAGCTCAGCAGCGACTAGTAGTAAAAAAAAAATAATCATAAAAAATGCCATAAATCTATTCCCTATTTTGTAGACGCAATAACTTTTGTGCAAACCAATCAATATACGCTTATTAACTGAGGAAGAAATTAGTTTTTTTTTATATATTTTTGGGGGATATTTATAATAGCAAAAAGTAAAAAATATTGCTTTTTTTTCAAAATTGTCGCCTTTTTTTGTTTATAGCGCAAAAAAAAAAAAAAACTGCAGAGGTGATCAAATACCACCAAAAAGAGAGCTCTATTTGAGGGGAAATAAAAGACATCAATTTTGTTTGGGTACAACGCCGCACGACCACGCAATTGTCAGTTAATGCAACGCAGTGCCGAATCGCAAAAAATGGCCTGGTCATTAAGGGGGTAAAATCCTCCAGGGCTAAGTGGTTAAAGGATAAGCTCACCTTTTGTAACATGTTACACATGCACCGGCCCCTGCTCTCCCCCGTTCTGACAGGTAGCGGGGGGATTTTCTCCCCTGGCTAGCTGTCACAATCTAAAAAAGATGTGGCTGTGCGAGACTCGCCCGTCGGGCCGCATCATCCATTCACGGCGTTCTGCGAATGGAAAAACAACAAGGTCCATCAGCCTTTGCAGCTGTCGGCTTGTAGTTCTCAATGGTGCCTGTCTCAAGTGTAACTGCTTGCTTGTACGGGCAAATAGTATCGGAGGTACGGGCAAACAGATACACAGACAGTCTGTAGGACTGTGGCATTACTGTGTGCAATGCTTTACAGGTCCCTAACAATTAAAAAAATAATAAATGCATATTTGTTTACCTGCATAAAATGTGCATTTATTTTTTTATTTTTGAAAAGGTGAACTTATCCTTTTTTTTCAAACAGAAGATAATTGATATCTGTCCACTAGGGGGAGCTCACTGCCAGGCTTAGGAGACCAGCCTATGAAATAACCAAAGAACAATATAATGGAACAGCATTTCATGGACTCACAAGGCTCCAGTTCATTTCCTTAACAGACTGCTATCAGGATAGAAGCGTACTATCTCATTATCTGTAATATAAGCACTGCTCGCTTCCAAGCAGGAACTCATCTGCCCTGCTCCTCTTTTCAGAGAGGAATGATGGAGGTCTAATGCAGCATTTATATAAAATTTATGGTATTAGCAGATAATAGACCTCATGATTCCTCTTCTGCTTCTTGTGTATTCATTTTCCCTTCACAGCGGTTACTGAGGTCATGCGATTTTACCACCACAACAACAACGTTGCAGCAACAAAGATTAAACCAATGTGTGTGTTTATACAGTGTGTATATATATATATATATATATATATATATATATATATATATATATATATATATATACATAGAGTATCTCACAAAAGTGAGTGCACCCCTCACATTTTTGTAAATATTTTATTCTATCTTTTCATGTGACAACACTGAAGAAATGACACTTTGCTACAATGTAAAATAGTGAGTGTACAGCTTGTATAACAATGTAAATTTGCTGTCCCCTCAAAATAACTCAACACACAGCCATTAATGTCTAAACCGCTGGCAACAAAAGTGAGTACACCCCTAAGTGAAAATGTCCAAACTGGGCCCAATTAGCCATTTTCCCTCCCCGGTGTCATGTGACTCGTTAGTGTTACAAGGTCTCAGGTGTGAATGGGGAGCAGGTGTGTTAAATTTGGTGTTATCGCTCTCACGCTCTCATACTGGTCACTGGAAGTTCAACATGGCACCTCATGGCAAAGAACTCTCTGAGGATCTGAAATAATGAATTGTTGTCCTACATAAAGATGGCCTAGGCTATAAGAAGATTGCCAAGACCCTGAAACTGAGCTGCAGCACGGTGGCCAAGACCATACAGCAGTATAACAGGACAGGTTCCACTCAGAACAGGCCTCGCCATGGTCGACCAAAGAAGTTGAGTGCACGTGCTCAGCGTCATATCCAGAGGTTGTCTTTGGGAAATAGATGTATGAGTGCTGCCAGCATTGCTGGAGAGGTTGAAGGGGTGGGGGGTCAGCCTGTCAGTGCTCAGACCATACACCGCACACTGCATCAATTTGGTCTGCATGGCTGTCGTCCCAGAATGAAGCCTCTTCTAAAGATGAAGCACAAGAAAAACTGCAAACAGTTTGCTGAAGACAAGCAGACTAAGGACATGGATTACTGGAACCATGTCCTGTGGTCTGATGAGACCAAGATAAACATATTTGGTTCAGATGGTGTCAAGCTTGTGTGGCGGCAACCAGGTGAGGAGTACAAAGACAAGTGTGTCTTATCTACAGTCAAGCATGGTGGTGGGAGTGTCATGGTCTGGGGCTGCATGAGTCCTGCTGGCACTCGAGAGTTACAGATTATTGATGGAACCATGAATGCCAACATGTACTGTGACATACTGAAGCAGAGTATGATCCCCTCCCTTGGGAGACTGGGCTGCAGGGCAGTATTCCAACATGATAACAAACACACCTCCAAGATGACCACTGCCTTGCTAAAGAAGCTGAGGGTAAAGGTGATGGACTGGCCAAGAATGTCTCCAGACCTAAACCCTATTGAGCATCCGTGGGGCATCCTCAAACAGAATGTGGAGGAGTACAAGGTCTCTAACATCCACCAGCTCGGTGATGTCGTCATGGAGGAGTAGAAGAGGACTCCAGTGGCAACCTGTGGGTGAACTCCATGCCCAAGAGGGTTAAGGCAGTGATGGAAAATAATGGTGGCC
This sequence comes from Aquarana catesbeiana, assembly GCF_042186555.1. Classification (NCBI taxonomy): domain Eukaryota; kingdom Metazoa; phylum Chordata; class Amphibia; order Anura; family Ranidae; genus Aquarana; species Aquarana catesbeiana. The sequence continues at coordinate 628,734,325 of NC_133328.1, read as the reverse complement.
ACACAAAATATTGACACTTTGGGCCCAATTTGAACATTTTCACTTAGGGGTGTACTCACTTTTGTTGCCAGCGGTTTAGACACTAATGGCTGTGTGTTGAGTTATTTTGAAGGGACAGCAAATTTACACTGTTATACAAGCTGTACACTCACTACTTTACATTGTAGCAAAGTGTAATTTCTTCAGTGTTGTCACATGAAAAGATAGAATCAAATATTTACAGAAATGTGAGGGGTGTAGTCACTTTTGTGAGATACTGTATATGCGTGTGTGTGTGTATATTGCAGCTTAACAGTCCTTATATGTCTCGGCAGGGACGGCCGTCCATTAAGGACATACGGGCACCGCCCCCCCTATCCATGCCGCCGTCCACCCATCCATGCATCCGGCCCCTTTCAGGACTCATGGATGGGTATTCCAGTGCTGGGTGGATGTTTTTTTGAAGCCAAAGGCTCTAATAGGCTTCAAAATAGGGTGGACTCGGGGCGCAGAGAATACGCTCACAGCCCACCCAGATGTGTTAGAATAGCGAATGAATATTCACTACTCTAACACTGATCTTCCTCCCAGCCAATCAGGAAGCAGGTTTGAGATCCATCACCCGATTGCCTGAAAGGATAGGCGATTCTATTGGATGCCTAGGGGGAGGGGAGGAGACGCACAGCCCATGATGGAGGAAGGGGACTAAGGAGCCACTGCCAGATGCTCGCTGCCCGCTTCTCCATGCCTTCTGCCCGATGCCCGCTGCTCCATGCCTTCTGCCCGATGCCCGCTTCTCCATGCCTTCTGCCCGATGCCCGCTGCTCCATGCCTTCTGCCCGATGCCCGCTGCTCCATGCCTTCTGCCCGATGCCTCCGATGCCTGCTGCCTAGATATGGTAAGTTGCTGGACCAACCGGCAGACAGGGGAGTGGTTGTTTTCTATGTGTCCCCATTAGTGAAGTTCACCCTCTCTATTTGTTATGGCCATCAAAATCGAAAAGTGAAAGAAAAGCCTAAAAAAATAGAGGGGGGGCATGAGGACACTAGAGATTTCCCTTAATATGCAGTGATTTTTTTTCTCACTTCCCAGGGTGGCTATGAAGTAGGCATTGAAGCAAATTCTCTCCAATGTTAAATAGATGGCAAAAAAAAAAAAACTGACAGGGGCGCAGTGTTGAGCCCACCCTTTTTGAAGTCAATTAGAGCCCCAGGCTCTAATCATGTGCTTCTAAGAAAAAAAAACCACATTGAAATCCATGCATCCGGTGCCCTGCATGGAGATTAGGGGCCGGGCACATGGAGATTAGGGGGGGCAGTGCCCCTGCGCCCCTAATGGAGTGGCTGCCACTGCCTTTATGCATTGCTTGCATTAAGATAAAGAATGCTTAAGCATCAGCATCCCCCTCACCCCCTTTTACTTACCTGACCCCTCATTAGATCCAGCGCTGTGCACGTCTGCAGCTTTTCGCTTCCCTTACTTCCGTGTCTAACTGGCTTTGCTGGGGCACCAGGAGCCATTGGCTCCCACTGCTGTCAATCAAAGCCAGTAACGAGGGAGCGGAGAGCGGGGCAACTGTCTGTGTCAATGGACGCTCTAGGGCGAGCACGCATAAGTGCCCCCATGGGGGCACTGGATAAATAGGAGGGGCCAGGAGCGTTTGCAGGGGACCTGAGAAGAGGAGGTTCATGGCTGCTCTGTGCAATGGAATTGCACAGAACAGGTAAGTATAGACATGTTTGTTATGAACCACTTACAGACCGCCGCACGCCGATATACGTCCTTACTTTGAAGAGGAATATCGTTGTTATGGCAGCAGCTAGCTGCCATATCCCCGGTATCCTCTTCTTCATTGGCCTGCGGACCGCTTTCCGATAATAGTGGTCTCTGCGGCGGATTCACCGCAAGATCACTTTTGTCAACGGCGGGAGAGTGCCAACCCCCCTCCCGCCACGCTCCGGTGCCCTCCACCACTTACCGGAGCCGTCAGAAGCAGCCGAGGCGATCGGATCTTCTCCCTTGCTAGGTATGGAGACGTCTTCCGCCCATTGCTCTTGAAGGGCCATTTAAAAAAAAAAAATTTTTATTGCATTTTAGTATAAATATGAGATCTGAGGTCTTTTTGACCCCAGATCTCATATTTAAGAGGTCCTGTCATGCTTTTTTCTATTACAAGGGATGTTTACATTTTTTTAAAGAACAATGTAAAAATAAAAAATAAAAGGTGAAACAAATAAGAAAATAAAACAAAAAAAAAACGTGCCCCGTGCCCGCCGAGCTCACGTGCAGAAGCGGATACATACGTGAGTAGCGCCCGCATATGAAAATAGTGTTCAAACCACTCATGTGAGGTATCGCCGCGATTGGTAGAACGAGAGCAATAATTCTAGCCCTAGACCTCCTCTGTAACTCAAAACATGCAACCTGTAGAATTTTTTTAAATGTCGCCTATGGAGATTTTTAAGGGTAAAAGTTTGTCGCCATTCCATGAGCGGTGCACAATTTTGAAGCGTGACATGTTGGGTATCAATTTACTTGGCACAACATCTCGTTAACAACATAAAAAAAATTGGGCTAAGTTTACTGTTGTCTTTTTTTATAATTCAAAAAAGTGTATTTTTTCCCAAAAAAAGTGCATTTGTAAGACCGCTGCGCAAATACGGTGTGACAGAAAGTATTGCAATGATCGCCATTTTATTCTCTAGGGTATTGGAAAAAAAAAAATTATAATGTTTGGGGGTTCTAAGTAATTTTCTATCAAATAAACCTGTTTTTAACTTGAAAACAACACATCTCAAAAAGAGGCTCTGTCCTTAAGTGGTTAAAAAAAAATACATTTACAATCTCTTTAAAGTGGAATTGCTCTGCATCTGAGCACCACAAACCAAAAACGCTATTTAATTAATTTTTAGTATTCAAAGCAAACTCCCCCATCCATCCATGTCTTCATGCTTTATTTTGCTAAGAAATCACTTTGAAAAATGCCCCCTAGCATTTCAGTGGCAGTGGCCATCTTGAGAAAGGGTGCGTGGTTCATGTCGCATTTACTTCCTGCAATCCATCCGCCCTTAGCTCAGGCATGCAGGCAGGAGGATTTGCTTAGCTGAGAAAACCTCCTCCTCTCCTGAAGGCTCCTGGGATGTGTATGACATCATTTTGGCCTAGGCCAGAAATCAGGACGTAACTGAAGGAATGGAAAAAAAAAAAAAAAAAAGTAAAACAAGTAAATATAATATAATATACCTTCCTATCTATTGACTAATGCTAGCAGTATAAGAATTTAAAATAGTCAATATTGATTGAGAGAGTGAGGTTCAGCTTAAATGCAAAGGAAAAGGAAGTTACAGGATCACTGGATTTCTTTTGCAGTTATTCAACAGTTATAATAAAACATATTCAATGGTGTTAACTTCCCAAAAGAGAGCAAATAAAAGAGCAAATAAAAGTCATTCACTGTTAGGATTTACATATAAAATAAAAATGATGGTTGGTTCAGCCCGTCGGATCTCCTGCAGCTTTGTTCCAGACAACACGAAACAGAGCCCCTCCGCTCGTACAACCATTGCCAATATTGCCACAAAGAACATTCCTTACTGACCCCCTCAAGGGTGGTTGGCTTAATTTTCTTGGATCAAAATATTACTCTTTCAGCCTTTAGTAACTATAACTTTGGATATGATTAATTGAAAGTAAAATCCTCCAGTTATTTTTATAATTTCATCACTACCCCCCGCAACAAAGCTTTTCATAGCTTAAAGCCAAACTCCTTGGCCAAAAGCTGTTGTTTGCATATGTAACGCTGTAGTGCTACCCCTGTAGGGGGACTGCTGGTAATGTTCTTCCCAAATAGTACAGAGGTTGCCCATTCCCACAATCACCTGTCCAGGCACTCCGGTTCCAATAACTCAGTCTAGGGGATGCCTTTTTTGCTATTTATTGCTTGTAGAACATTAAACTGGAGAGAGGGCATGGGATACTCCAAAGAGCTGCATAGTAGGATTTTTCGGGGAGACGCAGGGCAATGACCAGTACTCTGAGACCCTATGAGAGCTGTCCTAGTCCATAGCTACCTCTGACATTTACATCCCAAATGCATACAGTCACAACTCAGGGCTAGTATTCACAAGTCCACACTGGAGCTGCACACCTTCCAGCTTCCTCCAGACACAGTCCGGTGAGGGAGACAATTCTTCTCCAGACCAGATCCCATAGGGTGAAGTCCCACAGCCAGCTCCCCCCAAAAAAATTGCTTTAGACCCTCAGCTCTGCCACAGCTCAGACCTCAAAGATCAGCTGCTCGGTCCACATTCTGCCTCAGAGGGGTAGCAGCCCCTGTGGCTTTGGAACCCTTTCTGAGGAGGAAAGAACCATCTCTCCAGGGCTCCAAACTATTTATCACCTCCCCAGCCACCTTCTGGAAATTCCCTTCAGGGAATGGCCAGGATGTGATAAATACCCAAACTGGTTATTGGACTCTCCCAGCCCTACGCTCTGGATACTTCACCTTCCAGCAAGACAACAACCCTAAGCATACAGCCAGGGCTACAATGCAATGGTTTAGAACAGTGGTTCTCAACCTGGGGGTCAGGACCCCCTCGGGGGTCAAATGATGATTTGCCAGGGGTCCCTGAATCCTGGGCGGATCCTGAAGCCCGCACCACTCTCCAAGCCTTTTTGCGGCCGCCCAGCAGGGCTGTCCCTGGAGCCTGTGACTGCCCAGTTGGGCTGTTCCTGGAGCGTGTGACCGTCCACTCAGCCTCTTCGCAGCCGCCCATTCAGTTCACGGCATGGCTGGGGGGCAGAGACTAGCGGTCAGCTGACTGGTGAAGAATGTGAAGTGGGGGGGGGGCTGGAGGAGACCCTATCTCCTGATTTCGGCATAGGTGTCACTGCCACGAGGCACCACAAAGTCGGAGACACAGTGAGTAACACTACCTGTGATTATAGTTGCCATTAAAAGTTCCCACTACAGTTCTCAGAGGACCTTGATAAAGAGCACCTAAGTTGGCCGATCAGAACTCCCCCCAGCACTGCCACTTATCCCATTCCCCCCACCAAGGAGTAAGAGAAGGAATAAAAATAGAGAATACATGTAAGGGAGAGGAAAAGAGGGGGAGGAACAAAGAAAAAGGGAGAGAAAGAATAAGAGAAAACAAGAAAGACAGCTAAAGAGGGGGATGGGGAAAAAAAGAAGAAATTAGGATGGAGAGAGATACAAGGGAAAGAAAGGAGAACAAAGAGAAAGAGTGGTACATCCTAAAATGTACCATAAAGGGTTTTAATACAGTACGAGTGGAAGGGACTCAGGGACCGCTAAATGTCCGTGGGTTAGGGGCGCAAATTACTTGTTTTGCCTTGGGTGCTGACAACCCACGCTACGAAAATAATTTTACTGTTAGGGGTCCCCACAACTTGGGAAATTTTATCAAGGGGTCACGGCACTAGCTGGTTGAGAAACACTGGTTTAGAATATCATGGGTCTTCAAACTATGGCCTTCCAGCTGTTCAGGAACTACAAATGTCAGAGTTTTACAATGCCTCATGGGATGTGTAGTTCTGCAACAGCTGGAGGGCCGTAGTTTGAAGATCCCTGGTAGATTAAAGCATATTCATGTGTTAGAATGGTCCACTCAAAGTCCAGACCTAAATCCAATTGAGAATCTGTGGCAAGACTTAAAAATTGCTGTTCACAGACGTTCTCCATCCAATCTGACAGAGATTGAGCCATTTTGCAAAATAGGCAAAAATGTCCCTCTCTAGATGTGCAAAGCTGGTAGAGACATCCCCAAAAAGACTTGCAGCTGTAATTGCAGTGAAAGGAGGTTCTACAAAGTATTGACTCCGGGTGGCGCCATACAAATGTACCCCACACTTTTCACATATTTATTTGTAAAACATTTTGAAAACCATTTATCATTTTCCTTCCACTTTATGTGCCACTTTGTGTTGGTCTATCACATAAAATCCTAATAAAAATACATTTACATTTTTGGTTGTAACATTTCAAAAATGTGGAAAATTTCAAGGGGTGTGAATACTTTTTCAAGGCACTGTAAGTAAAACATGTTTTGTTATAAAAAAAAAAAAATGTTTACAACCACTTTTAAAAAGTAACCCAGTTGTTGACCATCCTGAAGACTCCTGGGATGTATGACATCATTTGCCTAGGCATGGAAACCAGGAAGTAACTGAAGAAATGTAAAAAGTTTAAAACAAGTAAATATGATATACAATGTTGATTGGGAGAGTGAAGTTCCACTTTAACAACAACTTTTATAAATAGATGTTCTGTGACTTTTCCACGGTGGAGCAGGGCAGTTGTAGCTCCCTCTTACGCATTGGGTTAATTCGGAATCTCTTTTCAGTCGAGGAGAAGAGACGAGCAGCGGGAGGGCCAACCACCTCCCAGCTCCAGGCCCTGGATGACAGCCAAGCTTAAACTCCGTTATATGAGGCCGTTTACTCTGCTAATATGTAAGGTTAAAGGCACCTCGGGGGCCACATCTGTTTCTGCATACAGACGGCACGGATACAAACATAGGAATAAAAGAAACTCATTTATTTACAGCCAGAGATAGACTTATTCTTCTCTATGTAGTAGTTATTATCTCCGACCAACATGAAGTCTAGTCCCATATTGGCTTATTTACTGCAAGAAAATGTCAAAGGTCTATCATATTTATCCATCTTGGGCTTAGTTACACTTGCAGTTAGGGGGGTCAAAACACATGGTTGAGCTAAAGTTTTACTGCTTCCCTGTTGCTGCAGCCATGATCTTGATCTTGTTTTTTTCAGCTGGCAATTGTCTGTATTGTAAAAGTGATCTGGGTGGATGTGAAGGGCCGCCGCCACCCACGGTGGCTCTCCCATTCCTCTCTCCATCCTGGGACGGCTTCCCACAGAAGAGATGGAGGAACATCCTGTCCCCAATCTCCTTAGTGATGACCGAACCCAGAAGCGACAAGGATTTTGACACTTCTGCCTTCAGATCTGTCATTCCCTGGCTGTTACAGCCAGGAAAGCAGCTAACCAAGCACGATCTGTGCTTGGTTGTTTGTGTTGGAGGACAGGGGAGACATCAGGGGTCTAAACGTGTAAGGGATACCATAAGCAGGCATCCAGCAGGGATGAGCAGATCAGTGGGCTACACCTGCAGGAATCATGAACCAGATTAATTAGGCATGATTAAATTAAGTTTATTAACATAAATAACACTCTTCCAACATCAACAAACCATAAACAATGTAAAAGTGAAAAAATAAGTGTGATAGTGCAGCAAACCCAGAACAACAACCCAACTAATAAACGCTATGTGAAATGGAGGAAGCTCACATAAACAGGGTAGGATAAGAATTGGGACTGAGAACAAGGGGAGCAGGATACAGAACACTGGGTGCAGGGTACAGGGTACTGGAAGCAGGTCGCAGGAAACAAGGCACAGAATCAGGCAGGGACACGGCTCACAGGTGAAGCACTGATCTTCTTCAAGGGAGGGATTAAATATGTTTCCAGCAGCCGGTATTAAGTGGAGCCTAAAAACTAAGATAAGCTGGCTGCTGAGAGACACCTGCTGCTGGTGGCCACCAAAACTGCACCCTTCGCCTCTGGGTAAAACAGTGCCACCAGCAGGTTGCCAAGGTCTTGACAAAAAGACCCCTGATGTCTTCATAAAGAGTACCTGTCACCTGGCCAACTCTATCAGCAGGAAGCCTGTTAGCCCCCTTGTGATAGCAATAAAGTTTATTGAAAAGGAAATAAAAGTAAAAAAAAAATAAATTTAAAAACATATTAATTATAATAGCATTTTTTTGGAATGAAGGAAAATGGGGGGGAAAGGGAAAGTAGAGAAAGGGTAAGGATCAAACATTTTCTAATTTAATAGTTACCTCCAGAGTTAGGGAGACAGCCTTCAGTGTAGAGTGGGTTACAAGGCATGGTGGGTGTAATGCAAGATAAACATGTGGGTGCCAGACACTTTTTTTGAATGCAAAGCGTTTTACTGTCTCTTAAACAGAACTGTGGGAGAGAGGGTTAGGGCCAGGATACCCTTAGGTAGATGCAAAGATAATTAGCAGACTCCGAGACTTCTATAGGTAGACAGCTATACAGGTGAAGGCCTCCAGCCGGACACCACTTCTGTATAGGTAGGACCGCTGTCTCCTATGGCAACAATCTTGTAGCTGTTACGAATGGTAAAGGTATTCAACTATCTGCAACACGAACAGTTCTCTTTACACCACACTCACTCACTATGTGTCTTCACTCAACGAGCTCCCAGTCTCTCTCACTGGACTTCAGATCCACTAGCCACTGGATACCCTGAGCTCTTTCACTGTAGCACTCAGCATCTTCCTCAAGCGTCACCCCGGCTTCCCTGATGGGTCCCTGGCTTGGCATTTACAGATACTCTTCAAGCTTCACCCCTGCTTACACGTTAGGTCCCTAGCTTGGCACTTCACAAATGTCACCTCTGCTGTCCCGCTAGGTCCCTGACTTGGCACTTGCTGAAGTTTTCCCACTTCTCCAATGTCCCCAGCTAGCGAGAAGTCTCCTCTGGTACTGGCCTCAGCTTACTCACAATGGTCTCCGGTAGCAAGGTGGATGGTCCCTTCGTGGCGCCAGCTTTCCTTCTACCTCCGACCACGACTGGTTCCCAGACTGGCAGAACCGTTACTTGCGGTTGGACTACAAGCCAGCAGTCCAAACCCTACGCTGCTTTCCTGCTTCTGGATAGGCCCTCAGACAGCCTAGCAGCCAGATGTCCCCGGGATAGGCCTTAGGTTTCTGGCCTTGCAGCCTAGGGAAATACAACACACGTCCACCCAGACAGCTGTCCAGGTGGCACAGAACCCAGATCACCTGACTCCACCCAAATGAATAGGCTCTCCCAGCAGGCCAAGGGACCCAAGAAAATCCCTGCCCATTGGCTGAGACACCCCATTCATTCCTAATCTGTCCTTGCAATGCCCTTGTCTTATCTAATGTCACCAAATACCCGGCCATCTAGTGACAGAAGAAAGAAGTGCAGCAATTCCAGAATTAGGGCGAAATCAATTGAACTCCCAACAATTGGCCAAGGCAACTACCGCTTGTCAATAAATTTAATAGCAACCCTGCCTAAACATCAGGGTGCTACATGTTAGTAGAGTGACACTTCCATTATAGCAGCTCGTCTTCTTTTTCATGCAGTTAAATAATGGATTCCAAGCAGAAGCAACGTGCTCTCATTGAGTTCCTGATGAAGAAGGGGTGCAGACTGTCCACAGAAGGCTACAGAATGTTTATAGAGATGATACCATTGGCAAGAGTTACTAATGACAAGACATTGCTCATGCCAATAGAGTCATCTCTGTAAACATTCTGTAGCTTTCAGTGGATGTTGGACAGCCTGCAACCCCCCTTCATCAAGAACTCAATGACAGCAAGTTGCTTCTGCTTGCAATCCATTATTAACTTGCAATAAAAAAAAAGAAGAGTTACTATAGAGGAAGAGTTTCTCTACCAACCTTTGACATCTGAATGAACTATGTAAGTTAATAAGGATTATGCCCACTTTTACATTACTTTCAGTACAGCCCTTGTAATTCCTTATAACATACAAAATACAATTCAAACATATTATGTGATTTTTTTTCAGTATAGGTTCGCTTTAATAATTGAACAGTAAAAATGCAACTATAACCTTGCTTTTAGTCTACAGTATACATCATTAACCTTCTACTGTGCAGAGGGTGAATGCAACTGGGGCAGCCCATGCAGCAGACTGTTTGTAGGAAGGAGGGTTAATATCTCAATGTAGGATAACTAAACCTTCGGAGTTTTTTTTTTTTTTTTTTTTCAATAACAAACATATTATACTTACCGCCTCTGTGCAGTTGGTTTTGCACAGAGTGGCCCCAATCCTCCTCTTCTGGGGTCCCTCAGCGGCGCTCCTGGCTCCTCCTCTTCTCGAGTGCCCTGTTGGAGAAGCGCTCTACCTCGGGGCACTCGTGCGGATGCACTCCGGTGTCCTGCGGGACTCAGGCCCGCCCCCTCGCAACCACGTCATTGGATTTGATTGACAGCAGTGGGAGCCAATGGCTGCGCTGCTATCAGTCTATCCAATCAGGACCTGAGACACCGGCTGGAGCTGGTGTGCTCGTTCTCGGCGCTGGAAAGAGCAGGCTCAGGTGAGTAAAAGGGGGGGGGGTCATAGGGGGTGCTGCACTATAGAAGGTTTTTCACCTTAATGCATAGAATGCATTAAAGTGGTGTTCCCATTATATAAAAAAAATAAATAAAAGTCAGCAGCTACAAATACTGCAGCTGCTGACTTTTAATAATCGGGCACTTACCTGTCCCAGGGTCCAGCGATGCGGGGGATGGAAGCCCCGCTCGTCTCCCCCTCCATTCGGCGGCGCCGGCATTGTAACTGTGGGCGCCCAGCTGTGGCTTCACAGCTGGGCACCCACTGCGCATGCGCGAGCGACGCCGCGCCCCACGATTGGCCACGCAATCACCTGGGACCTGTCACGTGTCCCAGATGATTGACAAGAGGGAGGGGGCAGAGCTGAGCCCTTCCTGTGCTAAGGGGAAGTGATGTCAAGAGCCCAGGCGCTGAAGGAGGCAGACTACGAGGGACCTCCCTAGGCATTTAGAGGTGAGTAAAAAAAAAAAAATTTTTCCAAATGTTTTTTTTTTATTTTTTTTAGGCACATTCATGAATTTTTTTTTTTTTTTTTGGGTGGAACACCACTTTAAGGTGAAAAACCACGAGGGTTTACAACCCCTTTAATGAAAAGGGAAATTCGGGACTTTAAATGAAACACCTGGAGGAAAGAAGGTGCCTCCATCCCTAAAATTAGCGATAAAGAAGGGGGTTGGGACCTTAAATGAGGCACATAAAGGAAGCGGATGTGGAATCAAAAACACTTATTATACAAATATATGCAGCATGACCTATCCAATTAAATTAATATTACAGTGTAAATGATATACTAATGAAATAACCATGGGCAAAAGCATGAGATCTGATAACACAAGGTAAAAAAACATAATGTGTAATATATGATATTGTGAGCCAATGTTGCTCCATGTAGAAGATCACAAAAGCCAAATTGCAAAGAATAAATGTCATCATATGTTAGGCCTTATATCTCAATGTTTGTTTCTCTATCTTCCTGAATTCTACGCTGTCACACCCGTAACATTCCTTCCAGCGCCAGCCTCACCTCTTCCATCACACATTTGTGTATTTCACCTATCACATGGAACACCGAAAGCTCTGCCCATTAACACCTTTCATATGTTTCCAGGAGCCATCTTTCCTCTCACTCTTCCAAAGGCTCTAATTAAATTGTTTCACATTTCTTCCACAGTTCATCCACAGGGGGAAAATAGCTGAGCCAGAAACATGTTCTCACACAGCCCATGACCTGTAATACTGGAGTTCACCAACACTGCTATGCTTTTAATACCCATTACGCTCAATTCTCAAAGCTTTACACAAGGATAAGGTACTTTATATTCCGCCGTGTCATGTGACTGTTGTTTTTTTTTTTTTTTTTTTTTTTAGATCTCATTGGATTCAGATGAATAACTGTCACTTTTTCAAAAATAAGGATTCTTATCCTGGTGTTCAAAGTAGAATGGAGATCAAAAAGTTAAGGTTCGCTTTTATCTGGAAATCTTAATCGTGCCTAAATCCTATCCTGAAAATGTAACTTTTTGTCTTGAAATTCTTCCTGAAAAATAGCAATATGCTTCCTGTTCTGTAGCTTTATAACTCTGTATCTGCAGTATGAGATCATCTAAGGTACTGCTGCCTCTGTCGACTAGCCTCACCAATTTGTTTGCAATCTCTATTTCATTCATTTTGACATTTTAACCACTTCAGCCCCGGAAGAATTTACCCCCTTCCTGACCAGAGCACTTTTTGCAATTCGGCACTGCGTCTCCTTAACTGACAATTGCGCGGTTGTGCCACATTGCACCCAAACAAAATTGACGTCCTTTTTTCCCCACAAATAGAGCTTTCTTTTGGTGGTATTTGATCACCTCTGCGGTTTTTATTTTTTGTGCTATAAACAAAAAGAGAATGACAATTTTGAAAAAAAAAAAAATCAATATTTTTTGCTATAATAAATATCCCCAAATAATATATAAACAAAAAAATTTCTTTTTCAGTTTAGGCCGATATGTATTCTTCTACATATTTTTGGTAAAAGAAATCACAATAAGCGTATATTGATTGGTTTGGATCTTTTGGTGGTATTTGATCACCTCTGCGATTTTTATCTCTTAGCGAAAGTGTCCGATCTGTCCGCATAATGTCCATAATGTCGCAGTCACGATAAAAATCGCAGATTGCCACCATTACTAATAAAAAAAAAAAATTATTAATAAAAATGCCATAAAACTATCCCCTATTTTGTAGACGCTATAACTTTTGCGCAAACCAATCAATAAACGCTTATTACGATTTTTTTTTTACCAAAATATGTAGAAGAATACGTATCGGCCTAAACTGAGGAAAAAAAAAATTTAATATATTTTTTGGGGATATTTGTTATAGCAAAAAGTAAAAAATATTGCGTTTTTTTTTCAAAATTGTTGCTATTTTTTTGTTTATAGCGCAAAAAATAAAAACCGCAGGGGTGATTAAATACCACCAAAAGAAAGCTCTATTTGTGGGGAAAAAAGGACGTCAATTTTGTTTGGGAGCCACGTCTCACGACCGCGCAATTGTCAGTTAAAGCAATGCAGTGCTGCATTGCAAAAAATGCTCTGGTCTTTGGCCAGCCAAATGGTCCGGGGCTGAAGTGGTTAATAGCCTCACCAATTTGAAGTGATATTTGGTGATGTCACTACTGTGCTGCTGACTGTTTTCCTTGCTGGAGGGGAAGCAATACCTGGGAAGCTGCAGTGCATGCATCTCTCTGCTTATGCTTCATTTGTTCAGGAAATCTGTTCTTCCTTCAACTTTCCTGCTGCTTCTTGATCATTACCCCACCAGTTAACATGGGGCCAGTTATAGCATGAAGAAGCAGAGCCCTACTTCTCTACCAAGATAGCCACTTACCATGCTTTCTTCTGCAATATGAGTCAATAATGGGGAACAGTTCAGCACTCAGGAATGGGGTGCTGGTTGATAACATCACCATCCAGTAGTGTTGAACATACTTAGAAAAAATCTTCGCTCACACCAATCCAGCCTAGTCTAAGCACGCAGACTTGGGTTGAGCAGCAATTTTTCTAAGAAGAAAATGAAATGCAAAATATGTTTTTATAGATAAAAAAAAACAAAAAACTTATAAATGCCTTTTTTCTCGTTTCTATGAATGATCATATTCCCTGTGTTCTCAGCTACAAAAGAGCTGTGGGGAGGAGAAGCACACTGAGTTTCCAAGCAAAAGGCTATGCAGGACAAGCCTGATCATGGGAGGAGAGCAGGCTGAGTTCCCAGCATAGCTAGAGAACTGACCATGGATCTGCTCTCCTGCTTAGTGTGGTCAGTTTTTAATAGGAAAGCAGAGGGATTTGCAGGAACACCAGGGATTTCACATAAAGGAAGCAATACAAAGAGAACAGGATACTTCTTCATACAAGTACATGGTACAGCGGGCAAATATCAGGAATATTAAGTGTTGGGGTAACAAACGCTTTAAATATGTATTTCAGAAAGACATTCGTTTTTTTTTTTTCATATAATCCTGACTGTACATTTTCTATATGGAAATTTCTTTTGTGTCATCACTGAGCTTAGGCAGGATGTAGGATGGCTTTTCGGAGCTTTACAGCCTGACTTTTCTGCTCCAATAAATAGAGAATACAAGGAATCAATTTTAAAAAATCAAGTAATCCCTGTGAAATAGGGCTGCACTGACATCATCTTAGCATGGGCAAACTTTGTAGCAAGCCACAAAGTGAGCGGCTGCAACAGGAGCCCATCTGTTACACACAATAGTTAGCATGCATGTACACAACATGAAAAGATACCTGATGCAAGGTCCACTTTAAATCTGGTAAGTGATTTTTCGCTGGCAATTTGTTGGGGCGATGGCTGGTGTTGGCACTTCAATCATCACGGCACCATAGTTGACATGGTGTCAGGATGATTGAAGCGCATTTTTTCCATTATTATATTGTTATATAAAATGAAATAGTTCAACTCATCATAATGCAGAATCAGTGGGAGCCCTGAGCGGGTCACCTGCCACGTCGCCTGCCACCAGATGCGGATTGTCACTTGCCACATCGCCTGCCTTCAGATGCAGCTTGTTACTTGCCACCAGATGCAGATTGTCACTTACCACGTTGCCTGCCAGTGCCACCAGATGAGGAAAGTCACTTGCCACGTCGCCTGACAGTGCTACCAGATGTGGATTGTCACTGCATTGGGGGCAGTACTGGTTAAATTAGCACAGAGGCAGGCCTTTCTGCAGTGGTAGTTTCTGAGCGAGGGCAAGAGAGCGGTGATGTGGAGCGGGCGGTGAGAGATTATGTTATCTCTCTGCTCCACAAGTAGCAGAGAGAGAGAGAAATCACCGCTCTAGGAAGGTCAAACAGGAACAGACCTCTCCTCCAGACTGGAAGCCACAGGTGCCGGCAATGCTTGTAACAGTAAAAATGTGAGAAAAGTCCTGGACAGCCACACTCAAAATAATATCGCCTTTATTAAATAAAAATCAACAAAAAGTACATGCCACAGCAAGAAGTACAGGAAACTGACGCGTTTCACACTATAGTTAGTGCTTAATCATAGCTATGATTAAGCACTAACTATAGTGTGAAACGCGTCAGTTTCCTGTACTTCTTGCTGTGGAATGTACTTTTTGTTGATTTTTATTTAATAAAGGCGATATTACTTTGAGTGCGGCTGTCCAGGACTTTTCTCACAAATTTATATCTCTGCTCCATGCCGCAGCTCTGACATTAAAGAGGCCCGTGCTGTGAGAGCGGAAGAGGGGTGATGCGGGGTGGGCAGAGAGAGATAATGGCATCTCTGCTCGCCACCCCGCTTCTCTCATCCGCCCACCCGCCTCTCTGATCCACCCGGCTCTCTCATCCGCCCGCCCACCTGCCTTGCTCTCTCATGCCGCCCACCCTGCGCCGCATCTGTCGCCCAGCTGCAGAGAGGCCCGGTAGTTGGGGACCCCTGCTGTACATAGCATCCTGCAAAACATCACAGCACCCTGCCTCAGTACTCCCCTCAAAAGCCCTCAGTCCTGATGCAAGCAGTGGGCTGGCTCTTGAGAGAGGTGTGCAAACATCAAAATGCCTTGATGGGTTGGTGTCAGTCTGGAGAGGTGGGTGTTCCTAGGCAGGTTGCATTTGCATGCAGGCTACCCAAGTTAGCACCTATATGTGATCCTTAGCCTCCATGGGGGAAAGAACTAAAATCCAATAGTCTACAGGGATGGGCCAGGGACATTCAGGCTTGGGATGAAAGTGCTGGATGATGCTGGATGATGCTGGCCGCCCTCCAGTCAGGAAATGAGGCGGGCTCTTTTTGATTAGCTGCAGCTTCTAATACACATGAAGAAGTACACAGTGTGCAGTGATATCAGAGTAAGCCATTTCAGTACAGGAGAGGAGCCGGTACCACTGTGCAAGACTGAAGGGAAGGCTGGAGGACAGATTTAAGTAAGCATGTGTAGTCAGGTGCTTGGCTAGAGACAGAGAGCGATTTAGGACATTGTGCTGCAGTGCTCTCTGTGCTCCCAATGGGCTTCAGCTGAATGGGTTAATGCTACCTTCCCTCCATCCACCAGAGGGAGCTGACAAGCAGAAGTCGCTCAAATGACTTGATGGTTGGCAGCATTGAATCGAACATAGCTCCCAACTGTCCCTGATTTCGATGGATTGTCCCTAAATTGGGACTCTGTCCCCCCGTCCCTCTTTCCTCCTCATTTGTCCCTCATTTTGATCTGATTGATATAGTTGTATATAAAATGCACAATTTATCCTTCAAAAAGTGCTTCCTGGTGCTAAACCTTTCATCCAATTTCTAAATTGCTGCATTTGTAAATGTCAAAACCCTCTATAAAGGAATAGTAGAGGTAAAAAAAAGCATCTGGGGGCTTTTTGTTTAAATAATTCTCCTTTAAGAGGGTGTGGCCTCATTCCTAGCTCAAAAAAGTTGGGAGGGATGAATCATGGGAGATGAAGTGGCAGGTAATGGACTATTGGAATACAATTCCCAAAGCGAGTCAGGTATAAAGAGAGCTGTATTTTCACAGGCTGGGTACCGAGGGGTTTCCTCTTTGCTGCGAGGAGACTGAGGTGTGCACATCGCTGCTCCTGTGTGCACATCAACCTAATATAAGCTTGCGGCCGTATGATGAGCCCCAGAGTCACTCCAGGCAGATCCAGAAGTGAACTGACACCTGAACATCGGGACCCCTGTTGCTGCATCACTTGGGCTGATGAGAAGACACTGCCACCATTAACCTGTTGCTGCTTGCAGAGACTGAGTACATAGGGACTGACCATCCAACTAACAGCATTATTTACTGCATACAGACTTTACTGGGACTGTACTCTCGTGCATCATCGCAAAGACTGGGCCCCAATGCTAGCCAGCTGAAGAACTAGGGCTAAAGACTGCTCACTCATATAGCTGCTTCACAAGAACTTTACCTATTGTCCATAGTAAGAGGTAACTCTTTAGAGAGTCTTAAATTTAATTCAGAGGAGCTATCACAGTATTGATTATTGTTGCTGTTTTCTAATGCCATTACTTATTGATGATTTTGTGGATTACCAGGTTTACTCTAATTTAGCTGCATAGAACTCCATTCTATGCTACTATAGCCTAGTTAACATATTGTCTAGTGAACAGTGATTGATCTAACCCTTGCTCATTCACTATATGTGCATATTGCTATTTACTGTAACCTATTGTGACTGTATATTGGGCTTGTTTACTACTAATTAGTCTGATGTTTGCTTTGTGATACTGAACCTTAGTTGTGTGCAGGGTATCTAAATTTGTGCTCCCAGTAGCAGTGCCCTATCCATTTGCATAAACTGGTGTGTCAGTGGGGCTAAAGGTTGTCCTCAGAGTCGAAGCAGTGGAACAGAGAACCCAATCTACTAATTGACTCCTGCGGAGGTAGCACTACACATATTATAAGACTAGAATTTTGAATTAACCTGGAAAGAGTGAGTGTTTTTTTTTTATTACGGAGATAAATATGAAACTTTATAGGACAATTACAGGCTATATTAGCTCTCTGTGTGTTCCTTTGGATCTTCTATGTATGCCAGGCACACATCACACATGTAAATACAAGCCATATTATTGTCTCATTAAGGCTCAGCTGCTCTATACTCCCTGGAGTCGGATTCAGAGGCAAATAGGGACACAAGAAAAAAAAATGAAAAAGCTGAGCTGATTATAAATCCATTCTCTGTTAATAAGCCGAGAAAATAAATGTGAATCAGTGATCTCTGCGAGACACGCAGATAAACGAATCATTGCAAATTAGACTGAACAGAGGATGGAACTGATATGGTATTGTATTTCACTGAATCTTCCCAAAAGAGAGCCTTCGGCTTCCTCAGCTTCCTCCATTTAGATATAATCTAATTCATGTCACAATGAAACCAGCCGATAGATCCGGAATTCAGATCCTCCTTCACTTCCTTTGGTTACTGATAGTCCTCGGGGAGGAATTAAAGGGGGGCTCTACCTCCCAGAGAAAATTAATTCTGTAAGGTAGGACAGCGATATAATAAAGTGGATGGTTAACGTGGCATTGCTTAGCTGCCTTCATTCTGTACAGTCTTTGCAATTGTCTTCAATGCCCAAATACTGCAGAAATATTATGATATGAAAGCCAATACTTTTTTTTCAGTAGAGTGTAGAAGGATTAAACCCCCTTTCAAATTTTTTTTCTTGCCGTTTTGGCCACACAGAAATGTAATCTCGCTTTTTGTCTTTGTCCGGCATCTAAGCATTGGGTCAGCTGGTTGACTGAACACAGATGGTGTGCCTTTCATTTGATTCTTCCTCTCTGGTTGGACTTTGTGTCTGCAGGTAAAGCAATCTGTAACATTATACACAGTTCCTTCTACAGGGGCATAATTACTGATCGTGGGGCCCCAGTGCAAAATTTAATAATATAACACAAGCGCTGAGGATTGAGATGGACCATTAAGGCAGCATATCCCATGTTAAAAATAGACAAACGTGGCTATCGTCACTTTTGTTGGCCTGCTCTTCCAACTCTTCTTTAGACTTCTCCTACCTCTTCCACCTCTTCTCTAGACTTCTCCATCCACCTCTTCCACCTTTTCTCTAGACTTCACCTACCACCTATTCCAAGTCTGTTCTCTAGACTTCTCTTTTCACTTCTTCTCTAGACTTCTCCTTTCACCTCTTCTATAGACTTCTCCTTCCCCCTTTTCCACCTCATCTCTAGACTTCTCCTACCACCCATCCCACCTCTTCTCTAAACTTCACCTTCCATCTATTCTCTAGACTTCTCCTTTTACCTCTTCCACCTCTTCTCTAGACTTCTCCTTCCAACCTTTTCCAACTCTTCTTTAGACTTCTCCTTCCATCTGTTCATTAGACTTCTCCTTCCATCTGTTCTCTAGACTTCTTCTTTCACTTCTCTAGATTTCTCCTTTCACCTCTTCCCTAGACTTCTCCTTCCACCTTTTCTCTAGACTTCACCTTTCCCCTCTTCCACCTCTTCTCTAGACTTCTTCTTCCATCTCTTCTCTAGACCCCTCCTTCCACCTGTTCTCTAGACTTCTCCTTCCACCTGTTCTCTAGACTTCTCCTTCCACCTGTTCTCTAGACTTCTCCTTCCACCTGTTCACTAGACTTCTCCTTCCATCTGTTCTCTAGACTTCTCCTTTCACTTCTTCTCTAGACTTCTCTTTTCACCTCTTCTATAGACTTCTCCTTCCCCCTCTTCCACCTCTTCTCTAGACTTCTCCTTCCATCTTTTCTCTAGACTTCTCCTTTCACCTCTTCTCTAGACTTCTTCTTCCACCTCTTCTCTAGAATTTTTCTTTCATCTCTTCTCTAGACTTCTCCTTCTAACCCTTCCACCATTTCTCTAGACATCTCCTTTCACCTCTTCTCTAGACTTCTCCTTCTACCCCTTCCACCTTTTTCTCTAGACTTCTCTTTCCACCTCTTCTCTAGACTTCTCCTTTCACCTCTTTTCTAGACTTGTTTCACTGGCATAATCTTTTATCTGTTAAACTAACTGATGGTGAGAACTGCTTATATCCGGGAGACACCTGGTGTGCTCAAGGCTTTTGAATTACATCATTTTGGTGAGTGTAAACCCCTAGGGGAGTGTGTTTCATTTAGTGTGGAATCTGGTGGATGGTATACGCCTATCAATGATTAAGTAGAATCCTTCACCTATCAACATACTATTGATTTCTTATATGTCTTTACATGTGAATGCTGGTCATATTTCATTTATTTAATTGGAGCGCTGCTTTGAGTACTGGAACTTTGTCTATATGAACTAAGAACTTTTTTTTTTAACTTACGTGTATATTTATGTTTTATTTAAGCGGCTGCTTTTATGTACATAGACTTACGTCATATACATCATATACATTATGTATATATGTTTTCTACATATATGTTTTGGGAACTTCATTTTTTCCTGAGCGCTGAGCGGTACAATTCGGCCGTTTTAGACACTGAGATTATTACTGCTTATATCCATTGTCACCTACCATTCTTACATGTTATGCTATGTACTTTGACTTTATACACATTTTATTGCACCCCATGATATGTGGGTTTTCTTGTAATATGTCTGAACATTTCTGATCTACAGGTATATGAGGAATGGAATTTGTTTATCTGCTATTTTGTATGCTTTTTCTAATTGTCTATTGTTGGACTCTGTATACCAAACTAAAAATGTAACAAATATTAAGTGATTAAAAAATTAGAAAAAGGGGCACCAAACCATGAAGTGGTAGTACAGACTGCTTCATTCTACTCATCCTTTGGTTAATCCGGTTTTAACATCTTTAAATAAGGGGTCCATGTACTACTTCTGATAATATTTTCACTTATTATTCTTTCTAAGGCTCAATCTGTTTATGATTTTAGAGACATGGATTACTACTCATTAGTGAAGCTCCCTGAATCCCTTGCGTTCCCTCTGTGACCTCTCATCTGTGGCTCACAGCTTGATCTTAAATACAGTATATATAGTTCATCTGATACATGTAAGCATTTTACAGCAAATGTATGGCTTGTTAATTTCATGTAATCTATCTATACTAGACTTATTGTCTTTTTTATACATTACAGATTTTGCCTCTATACCATTCCTGATGAAGCAGACCTAGAAAATGCATTGAGCTAAGAAACGCCAGCACATGAATCAGCTTTTTCCAACCAAGAACATACTATTTGTGACTTTCATCAATTCCTGTTACTATTGACGTCATACACGATGCTGTTATTTCAGTTTGTGCAGCACAGAATTTACACTATATTACCAAAAGTATTGGGACACCTGCCTTTACACGCACATGAACTTTAATGGCATCCCAGTCTTAGTCTGTAGGGTTCAATATTGAGTTGGTCCACCCTTTGCAGCTATAACAGCTTCCACTCCTTTGGGAAGGCCGTCCACAAGGTTTAGGAGTGTGTCTATTGGAATGTTTGACCATTCCTCCAGAAGCGCATTTGTGAGGTCAGGCACTGATGTTGGACGAGAAGGCCTGGCTCGCAGTCTTCGCTCTAATTCATCCCAAAGGTGTTCTATCGGGTTGAGGTCAGGACTCTGCGCAGGCCAGGCATGTTCCTCCACCCCAAACTCGCTCATCCATGTATTTATGGGCTTTTCTCAACTTTTCTACTTTGGAGGAGCTCGTTTTAAAACTATGTGTAGGTCCACATGCTCTGCCATGTGGTGTTTTCCTCAGAATCCCAAGGAACCACTAGCAACTTCTGCAGGAACCCTAGGATAGGTAGCCCAAGGTACCAGCCTTTCCCAATCTTTTGGGACTCGATCATCCATGTCTTTATGGACCTTGCTTTGTGCACTGGTCCAAATCATTTGGTGGTGGTGGGGATTATGGTGTGGGGGTGTTTTTCAGGGGTTGGGCTTGGCCCCTTAGTTCCAATGAAGGGAACTCTGAAGGCATCAGCTCCCGCATCATTGGATTTGATAGACAGCAGCGGGAGCCAATGGTTGCGCTGCTATCAATCTATCCAATCAGGACCTGAGACACCGGCTGGAGCTGGCATGCTCGTCCCCGTTATTGGAAAGACCGGGTTCAGGTAAATAAAAGGGGGGCTTTGGGGGGCTGCTGCTTCACAGGAGGTTTTTCACCTTAATGCATAGAATGCATCAAGGTGAAAAACCTCGAGGGTTTACTACCACGTTAAGGCATCAGCATACCAAGACATTTTGGACAATTTCATGCTCCCAACATTGTGGGAACAATTTGGGGATGGCCCCTTCCTGTTCCAACATGATTGCGCACCAGTGCACAAAGCAAGGTCCATGAAGACATGGATGAGCGAGTTTGGGGTGGAGGAACTTGACTGGCCTGCACAGAGTCCTGACCTCAACCCGATAGAACACCTTTGGGATGAATTAGAGCGGAGACTGCGAGCCAGGCCTTCTCGTCCAACATCAGTGCCTGACCTCACAAATCATCTTCTGGAAGAATGCTCAAACATTCCCATAGACACACTCCTAAATCTTGTGGACGGCCTTCCCAGAAGCTGTTATAGCTGCAAAGGGTGGGCCAACTCAATACTGAACCCTACAATATAGTGTGTGTCATGTCAATTGTTTTTGTGACAAATGTGGTGCCAGACCACTACCACCTTCACCAACTTGTGACAAAAGGCTGGTCAACCTGACACTGTCACTAATACTCGACAATGGCACCCTCAGCCTTACCCTGCACATAGATTTTCAGGCTAGAGGGACCACAATCTGAGTGCCAACAGACTGAGAGCGATTGTCACTGGGTTTAGTTTACTTAAGCAATTGTTTTTTTACTGCCACTAACTACTTTTATCAAAAAATAGTAAACGTAAATAAATAGTAAACGTAAATAAATAGTAAACGTTTACAAGTTTAGCAATAACTCTTCTGACTACAGAATAAACGTCTGTAACACACACTGTCACCACAGACAGCTATATCTAGAGATTTACACTACAGTAGTGCTCTTCAAAAGACAGGGATTCTTTAGGTTTTGTACATCTTTCGAAATATTGTTTAACCCGCTTTCGGACCGCCCACCGCGCATTCAATGTGGCAGGGCTGCGCGAAACAACGTACCTGTACGCTGTCGCTTCTTCCGGGTCTGAGCCACGCGCGTGCGGGGCCGGCGACCCGCTCCCGATGTAATCGGACCCAGCAGGAGCCAATCAGCGGGTCCGCTGTTTGTTCATAAGTAAGGCAGAAAAGCTGTCAGGGGGGGGAAGATGGAGATCTTGTGTTCCTGCTAAGCAGATACACAGATCTCTGTCTTCCTCCAGTCACAGCATCTCCCACACAGTTAGCAAGCACTCCCTAGGAGCACGCCTAACCCTTTGATTAACCCCTGATGTTAACCCCTTCCCTGCAAGTGTTATTAGTACAGTGACAGTGCATATATGTTAGCACTGATCGCTGTATTATGCCGCTTACACACGAGCGGACTTTCCGGCAGACTTGGTCCGGCGGACCAGACTCCATCGGACAATTCGATCGTGTGTGGGCTCCAGCGGACTTTTTTTTCCCAAAAGTCCGACGGACCTAGAAATAAAACATGCTTCAAATCTTTACGACGGACTCGAGTCCGGTAGAAAAATCCGCTCGTCTGTATGCTAGTCCGACGAACGAAAACTGACGCTAGGGCAGCTATTGGCTACTGGCTATCAACTTCCTTATTTTAGTCCGGTCGTACGTCATCACGTACGGCCCTGTCGGACTTTGGTATGATCGTGTGTAGGCAAGTCCGTTCATTCAGGAAAGTCCGTTGGAAGTCCGTCGGACCAGTCCGGTCGAAAAGTCCGCTCGTGTGTACGCGGCATTAGTGTCACTGGTCCCCAAAAAGTGTCAATTAGTGACCGATTTGTCCACCTCAATGTCGCAGTCCCGCTAAAAATCGCTGATCGCCGCCATTACTAGTAAAAATAAAAATGCCACAAATTTATCCCATAGTATGTAGACGCTATAACTTTTGCGCAAACCAATCAATATACGCTTATTGGGATTTTTTTTACCAAAAGCATGTATCAGAATACATATTGGCCTAAATTTAAGAAGAAATTTGTTTTAGTAATTTTTTTTTTCTTATTGGATATGTTTTATAGCAGAAAGTAAAAAATATTGGGGGTTTTTTTCAAAATTGTCTGCTTTTTTTGTTTATAGCATAAAAAATAAAAACCGCAGAGGTGATCAAATATTACCAAAAGAAAGCTCTATTTGTGGGAAAAAAAGGACATTGATTTTATTTGGGTGCAACGTCGCACGACCGCGCAATTGTCAGTTAAAATAACGCAGTGCCGAATCGCAAAAAATGGCCTGGTCATTAAAGGGGTAAAACCTTCCGGGGATGAAGTGGTTACTAATGAAAAGGTAAATCGGTGCAAATAAAACATTTACAGAAAAAGGGTATTACAAAGGAAACAAAGAGACAACAATGCAACAGCAAGTCAAAGAAATACTTATCAAATCCTGGTTCAGCAGAGTCCAATCAATTAAAGCGGACCTTCAGTCATTTTTTCAACTTTCCATCTATTAAATCTTCTGCCCTTAATGCTTTAACTTTGGATAGTAAAACATTTTTTTTCTGCCAGTAAATACCTTATACAGCCCACTTCATGTTTCTTGTCTGGTCATTAGCCCAGGCTTATGACATCATGCACAGCTCTCTCTCTCACTCTTGTGAGAGTTTGCCAGGAAGGGAGGGGGGGGATGAGTCATAGGAGGGCCAATGAGAGCTGCAGAGCTGGAGGTGTGTCATTGTAAATCCAGGAAGTGAACAGGAGGCAGCTTCAGCTGCCCACAGTTAAAATGGAAGCAGCCAGACTCAGTGGAGGGAGATTTCTGCAGCATATTTGGCAAGTACAGAATCACAGTGTATATATAAAATAATATGCAAAGCGGTTGGAGGGGAAGCTTCAGAATGGCAAAGATGTTTTTATTACAGATTATGTGAGCAGACTGCAGTTCCTCTTTAGTCAAGATTTTACAGTGACTCTCATAAGACTTGACAGGTTTTCCTTGATTCGATGTTAAACGAGAGCTGTCAAGTGTCTTTGCATGATGCATATCGCCCAGAGTACCGGAAACAGACACTAATCACTTGGATTAATCATACAGTTATAGTCTTATATTGTAAAGACCATGTTGTCATTACTGGAACCAACATCAGACCAAGATTACAATATAAGACTAGAACTGTGGGTTAATGCAAGTGATCAATGTCTGTTTTTCGGTACTCTATGCATCATCCCCTATATACAGGGTGTTTTTATTTTAAATATCATACTATTTTAATGAATTATGGATAAACGTTATATTTTTTAATATGTTTGTTCACCTCTCGCTGGACCTGTAAAGTCCAATATTATGGAGGAACAATTGAATGTTTAAAGAGGAACTGCAGTCTGCTTACATAATTTGTAATAAAAACATCTTTGCCATTCTGAAGCTTCCCTCCAACAAACTTTGCATATTATTTTATATATACACTGTGATTCTATACTTGCCAAATAGGCTGCAGAAATCTCCCTCCACTGAGTCTGGCTGCAGCCATTTTAACTGTGGGCAGCTGAAGCTGCTGCCTGTTCACTTCCGGGATTTACACAGACACACAGAGGCACACCTCCAGCTCTGTAGCTCTTATTGGCCCTCTTATGACTCATTCCCCCCTCCCTTCCTGGCAAACTCTCAGGAGAGTGAGAGAGAGAGCTGTGCATGAAGTCATAAGCCTAGGCTAATGACCAGAAAAGAAACAGGAAGTGGGCTGTATAAAGTATTTACTGGCAGAAAAAAAAATGTTTTACTACCCAAAGTTAAAACAACAACAAGAGCATAAGATTTAATAGATGGGAAGATGACCGAAGTTCCGCTTTAAATAGCCCAGTTGGCGCCAATCTAGTGGCTGGCATGTGGGCGCATGCGCACAAGCACGTGTCTGGCTAACCGGAATTCTCCATCTGCGCATAACTATGCGCCTGGATACATTTTTTCTTTCCTGACAACGGGTCTGGCTAATAATAGCTTCTCTGGAATATGCCTGGTCATATTTTATCTTTCCAGACTCAGGCTGAGGAGGGAAGGGCTAGATCAGGGGTCTCAAACTGGCAGCCCTCCAGCTGTTGCCAAACTACAAGTCCCATCATGCCTCTGCCTGTGGGAGTCATGCTTGTAACTGTCAGCCTTGCAATGCCTCATGGGACTTGTAGTTTCTCAACAGCTGGAGAGCCACCAGTTTGAGACCCCTGGGCTGGATCAACCATTGTCAACCAGGGTTCCTCCAGAGCAGGCATCTCCAAACTATGGCCCTCCAGTTGTTCAGGAACCACAATTCCCATCATGCCTAGTCGTGTCTGTGAATGTCAGAGTTTTACAATGCCTCATGGGACTTGTAGTTTCTCAACAGCTGGAGAGCCACCAGTTTGAGACCCCTGGGCTGGATCAACCATTGTCAACCAGGGTTCCTCCAGAGCAGGCATCTCCAAACTAAGGCCCTCCAGTTGTTCAGGAACCACAATTCCCATCATGCCTAGTCGTGTCTGTGAATGTCAGAGTTTTACAATGCCTCATGGGACGTGTAGTTCCTCAGCAGCTGGAGGGCCATAGTTTGTAGACCCCTGCTAAAGAGGATGCTAGGGGTTCCTTGAGCTGTGGCTGGTGGACCTTCCATTTGATGGTACCTGCAAAGTTCCAGGACCAACATCACTTGGCCAATCCAGCAGAATTAAACCAATTTGCTGTCTGTAAGCATTGCATTGTTCCTACTGACCACCAATGTAAGGGGCCATTGACTCCTGTAATTGGTTTTAGTAAGGGTTACTTCTACCTGGATATCAATTTAGGGGTTCCTCTTGGCTAAAAAAGGTTGAGAACGTCTGGTCTAGAGAATGCTGGATGTCCTCCAGCCAGGAAATGAGGTGGGCTCTATCTGACTTGCTGGTGAGAAGCTCACAGTGTGCAGTGATATCAGAGTAAGCCATCTCAGTCCAGGAGAGGAGCCGGTACAACTGGGCAAGACTGAAGGGAAGTTCAGCTTTAAGATCTAGGCAAGTTTTACAAGCAACTTATTTTCCTGGAAAAGGTCTGTGAAAATTCTAATTAAAAGTGTTCTAATGCAGTTATTTTTAATAGATCCGGGGTGTAATTAACCACAATGAAACATTAAGCTGTTGGCGGCCCTGATTAGGGATCAATAGGGACGGGCTACCTTGCGATGTTAATAGTCTGTGTCGTTACGTGAGAGCGCGAAGACACTTTCCAGCTCAGTTTACTGATTAGCGAGAAATTGGAGCATTAAAACCCCAAAGCTAGAGTAATTGTGTTTTATAGCTCCAGACAGGGAAGCTAATTATATTTTCCACATATAAAAACTCTGGAAACAGACTGGAACAAGATAAGCCTCGTTTTACTTCGTGTCACCATGTGGTTTGGATTTTTAAGAGACTTCTTGTTTTAAAAGAAGTATTGAGATAAATACCAGGTTGCCACTGCTGACCTCACTCTGAAAATCCTAACTACCTGGCTGTGTCCGGCATCATTAATTTGAGCTGGAAAAAGCAGGTATATCAGAAAAACTGACTTCACTCGCTACATGCTTGTTCCAGGCCACTAAGCTAGAAAGTATTGAAGTCCAGTGGCGGACCGTCCATAGGGGGCACACGGGCGCCGCCAACCTCCCCCCCCACTTATCCATGCATCAGGCCCCCTAATCTACATGCGGGGCGCTGGACGCATGGATTCCAATCGGGTTTTTTTTTTAAGCCAGAGGCTCTAATTGGCTTAAAAAAGGGTGGGCTCAGGGCGCAGGAGTGTGTCTATGGGAATGTTTGGCCATTCTTCCAGCAGCGCATTTGTGAGGTCAGGCACTGATGTTGGGCGAGAAGGCCTGGCTTGCAGTCTGCGCTCTAATTCATCCCAACAGTGTTCTCTTGGGTTTAAGGTCAGGACTCTGTGGAGGCCAGTCAAGTTCCTCCACCCCAAACTCGCTCATGTCTTTATGGGCCTTTCTCAACTTTTTTTACTTTGGAGGAGCTCTGTTTTAAAACTATGTGTAGGTCCACATGCTCTGTCATGTGGTGTTTTCCTCAGAATCCCAAGGAACCCCTAGCAACCTCTGCAGGAACCCTAGGATAGGTAACCCAAGGTACCAAAAGGGTGAAAATGCTGCGTTAAACCCAAAAAATCTAAAAACTAAAAGCAGCTAACACACAAACAAACCAAGCCCACTAAAAATGTATAAAAAATAAGTGTAGCGCTAATTATGACCAAATACACAATATGTAAATGTATAAATGTGAATCCAAAATACCTCAAGTGCATAAGTAAGGTGAATACATGAAGAAATAAAGTAAATATAAAGGAGAACCAGAAGTCCACCTGTGAAATAAATATATAACAGCAAAATAAACTTCAAAATAATGAAAGTCCACATGTGAGGTATCCAATGATTGGGAAACTTTCTTCTTAATTTTCAATCAAAGAAGAAGTACCAAAAGGCATGGAAGGCATTCAATAGGAAGAGGTGGGTACCCTTACCAGATCAGTAGGACGTACATACCATACGGCAGTGCGTCGAAAGGGCTTTGAGAAAATCTCCGATGATGAGGTGATGCCGGGACTGGACGGTATCCTGCAAGCTGCAGACTCCACATTTATACATTTACATATTGTGTATTTGGTCATAATTAGCGCTACACTTATTTTTTATAACCCAAGGTACCAGCCTTTTTCAATCTTTTTACCCCCTGAGGAACCCTTGAAATCATTTTTAGGTCCTGATGATTACCAGCTAAAACTAATTAATTGGGGGGGGTCAATAGAAAAAATGGCCAGTACAATGATGGTCAGTGGGAAGAATACATCCCCCCTCCTCCCTTACAGTCGTGGTCAGAATGCCACCCTTTCATATAGCTAAAATGATCATTGGAACGAATGAGATTGCAAGGGGGGGGGGGGTATTGGATGACTGCAATATACGAATTACCCAACGTTGAATTCTCAGTGATGAAAACCAACATACAGGCATCTGAGCAGACATGATGGTGTTAACATAGCCATATAACTTCTCTGATTTCTGTCCTTCTAATCTTCCCGTCTGTTTTCTAACTTAAGCAAAACTTCCAAAGGGGAATAAAGAAGTGAAAAATAGGAGCTCCGGTGTGTGCAGGGCGCAGCTGCTTGTCAGCTGGATCATATGTCTAAATCTCATGCACACCAACTATAATGACCATAATGTTATGAAAATCTCTCTTCCTGAAAAAAGACGCTGGGGTCATGTCTGGAGACAAGCTTAAGCCCATTCAGGGCCATCAAATCCATATTTAACAGCAAGAGAAGAAAATACTTTGAACTCTAATAGCTGTGATTGTAGCCTCGGGGGGGTCGACGAAAGAAGTTGTGAATTATCCACAGGTGTGTATATACACTGGGGGTTTACTTAAAAGGTCACCAACAATGGTACGTTTCCTTAATCTACCTTTAGACGTATTCTGTCTGCTTTTGAACTTGTAAAGTTGAAGTAGATTTAAACCCTAACTTAATGAAATTTTGTTCGTTAAAGTATGAGGTATCATAAACAACTGTCGTTTTCTTTTTCTTTTTTTAAAAAACACTTGTTTTCTACATTTTTGATCCTGTGCTGTCTCCTAGTGCTGCTGATCACCTTGGAGGCACTACCAGACTAGCATGGTCTCCAGCAATGATGGCATGGCATTTCTCAGGGCCGGTTTCCTGATCGTGTTGACCGTGGGCCATGCCTAAGGAATATGGGCTGAAACGGGGTCTTGTAGTCTTCACCAGAAGCCCTTATGCCAAGGTGACAACGCAGGATCACAATTATGAGACAAGGGCAGAGCGTTGTCACCTTATAATAGGAGGTGCAAGGAACAAGGACATTCTTGGCAGGATCACGAATTATTACTTTAAAATACAGCTGCAGATTTATAAATTATATGTAGCAAGGTCTCCGGCCTCCTTCAGTCTAATGAGAACCTCCAGGGCCAGAGATAGCTGACATCCTTCTGTATGTAGTGGGTTGTGAGGCATAGTGGGTGCAAGGTGGATAACGTTATTGGGCGCCAGACACTTCTTGAATGCAAAAGAGATATTTTTTTTTTTCTGACAAACTTTTTTTGGGGGAAAGAGGGTTTGGGCCAGGACATCCTCGCATAGTTGCAAGCTCAGTTGGCAGGCTCCAAGTCTTCAATAGGAGGACAGCCGTGCAGGGAAAAGCCTCCAGCAAGACGCCACATCTGCACGTGCAGGAATGCTGTCTCCTATGGCAACAGTCTTTAACAGTTCCTAACACAAAGCGTAACAGTTCTTTCACCTTCACTACAACTTCTCCTTGTAGTTCTTCAGTACACTGAGCTCCCGGTCTCTCACTAGACCCTCTGATTCACTGCCACTGAATACCCTTGAGCTCCTCCAATCTTCATGGTGGTATCTTCCTCAAGCGTCACCCCCGCTTCTCTGCTGGGTCCCTAGCTTGGCACTCCCGATACTTCTCAAGCTTCAGCCCACTGGCCTGTTCGGTCCCAGGCTTGATACACAAGGCTGCTCTGCAAGCTTCACCTCTGCTGGTTGGGTCTCTGACTTGATCACCGCCTGAAGTATACCAATTCTCCACCGTGCCCGTTTGGTGAAAATACTGCTCCAGTACTTGCTTCAGTTACTCACTGTGGTCCCTGGTAATAAGGTGGTTGGTCCCTTAGTGGCGACAGCGTCCCCTCTACCTTCGACCACTGATAGGTTCTCCGACCGGCAGAACTGTAACTTCTGGTTGGACTGCAAGCCTCAATCCCAACCCTGCGCTGCTCTCTTGCTTCTGGATAGGCCCTCAGACAGCCTGGCAGCCAGATGCCCCCAGGATAGGCCCAATCTCCAGCCTAGCAGCCCAGAGCAACACGACACACGTCCAACCAGACAGCCGTCCAGGTGGCACAGAACATAGATCACCTGACTGCACCCGAATATATAGGCTCTCCCAGCAGGCCAAGGGATTTAAGAAAAGCTCTGCCCATTGGCTGAGATACCCCATAACCTGACCTTGAGTTGCCCTTCTCATATCTATGACCACCAAATACCCAGCCACCTAGCGGTAGAAGAGAAAAGTGCAACAAGGCCAAACAATCGATCTCTAACGATCAATCAGGATAACTACTCCTGGCAAGGGTGCTACATATAAAATGACTTTTGAAATGGAATTAACATGTTAAAACGTATATGAGATCTTAATGAATGGAACTAGATTTAATTTAAAGGATAAATAATCCAGTTAATTTTGAATTGCAGTTTTTATGTTATCACACACTATTCTCTAATCCTTTTTCTTTCCAGTGCCAGTGGTAGGTGGGTAACCTGAACCCAGCATGTTACAGGTTTTGGCTTTTTAAATACCTACCTCCTAGTTGCTGGAATAATCTGAATTATTATACAGTCCCAGCAGTGATTTTATTGCTTTAAAACAGCCTTTCTCAACCTAGGGTTCCTCCAGAGGTGGCTGGGGTGTCCTTGAGCAATGAGCAATTGATGATTCAATTGATGATTCTCAGATAAGCAACCACTGACAACAATGATCTTTTTATCTATCCTTAAGGGAGCATTCTTCACACTGACCATTAATGTGAGGAGCATTCTTCCCACTGACGCCCAATGTAAGGAACATTCTTCCCACTGACCATCTATGTAAGAAGCATTCTTCTCACTGATCTTCAATGTAAGGAGCATTCTTCCCAATGACCACCAATGTAAGGAGCATTCTTCTCACTGATCTTCAATGTAAGGAGCATTCTTCCCAATGACCACCAAGGTAAGGAGCATTCTTCTCAGTGATCTTCAATGTAAGGAACATTCTTCCCACTGCCCACCAATGTAAGGAGCATTCTTTCCACTGACCATCAATGAGAGGAGCATTCTTCTCACTGACCACCAATGTAAGGGGCATTCTTCCCACTGACCATCAGTGTAAGAAGAATTCTTCCCAAAGACCATCAATGTAAGGTGGTCTAAAGGTGGTGTAAAACTGAGCTTGTAATATTTCCTCCCGCCCGATCCCTTCCCCATGACTCTACCATCAAAATCAACAGCACAACCATTTGTCCCTCCACACATGCCAGGGTGCTGGGTGTAAGCCTAGACTCTTGCCTCTCCCTCAGCCCCCACATTCAATCACTGGTTACATCTTGCGGCCTTAACCTCCACAACATTTCCAGAATTCGCCCCTTCCTTACTAATGACACCACAAAACAACTTGTTGACTCCTTGGTTATTTCCCGCCTCGACTACTGCAACTCTCTCCTCTCCAGCATACCCTTACACAGGCTATCCCCCCTTCAGTCTATTATGAATGTTGCTGCTAGACTAATGTACCTTACTAACCAATTCGTGACTGCTCCTCCTATCTGCCAATCCCTTCACTGGCTTCCCCTACCCCACTGTATAAAATTCAAAATACTAACCATAACATACAAGGCCATCCACAACATCTCCTCCAGCTACATCACCAACCTCATCTGCAGATATCGCCCAAATCGTCCCCTCCGCTCCTCCCAGGACCTCCTGCTCTCTAGCTTCCTTGTTACCTCCTCCCATTCTCACCTCCAGGACTTCTCCAGAGCCTCGCCTCTGGAACTCCCTGCCCCAGTATGTCCGGTCACCCCCTACCCTGTGCGGCTTTAGGTGATCCCTGGAAAATCACTTATTCAGGGAAGCCTACCCCACCTCCACCTAAGAACTGTACCCGGGTCACCTCCATCAGATCACCCCCTGCAGCTATTACCTTTTGTACCACCTCCCCCTCCCTTTAGATTGTAAGCTCAATGAGCAGGGCCCTCCTGTCCTTTCTGTATTGTAATTGTACTGTCCCCCCCTCTACATTGTAAAGCGCTGTGCAAACTGTTGGCGCTATATAAATCCTGTATAATAATAATAGTAATAATGTGAGGAACAGAGGCATAGCTTGAAGCTTGTGGGCCCTAATGCAAAAATTGACCTAGCCCCCACCCCCCACTTCCACTAAGCGTGCCGATACACCCACCGCACACTAAGATACTCAAACTGGCTTAAGAGTTTTGAGTTCCCAGAGTTACTCCTTACATCAGAGGACAGGATTTACCGCTGGAGAATCAGAGGACAGGAATCACCGCTAAAGAATTACAGGACATAGACCCCCTGGCAGGTCACTTGGCAGAGCTCCTTTCCCATCCCCGCACTGTACACTGTAGACACTTCCCCATCCTGTTCTGTACCCACCCCGTTCTCCTCTCCATTCAGGAAATGGCTCACAGCTTCTTCCAAGCCAATGAGAACAGAGGGGTGTGGACTGTGGAAGGCAAAGTGGAAGCCCAGTACTGGAGCATGGCTGTGGGGCCCTAGGGCAGATCGGACCTGGACTTTGTTGACGATATGATAATATGACGCGGAGGCTGCAGGGGATCCATGGAGCTAAGGGCGGGGTTGCAATTGTGACCCCTGCAACCCCTTATGCTACGCCCATGGTGAGGAACATTCTTCTCACTCATCAACAATGTGAGGAGCATTCTTCTCACTGATCTTCAATGTAAGGAACATTCTTCTCACTGACCTCCAAAGTAAGGAGCATTCTTCTCATTGTCCACCAATGTAAGGAGCATTCTTCTCATTGTCCACCAATGTAAGGAGCATTCTTCCCAGTGACCACTAATGTAACAAGCATTCTTCCTAGTGACCATCACACCAATATACTGTCAATATAGTAATCATTAGCAGGGATTCCCTGAAACCAGAGGGACTATTTCTAAGGTTCCTACATGGTAAAAAGCTTTAAGCTGGCCATACATGGATCGAAATTCCTTCTGAATTTCGATCCATGTAAGTTAATCTACTGATCGACTTCTGTGCAACCAGCCTGTTGGAAAAAGTCCACATGATCAGCGCCACTGGCTATAGCTAATCAGTGTATTCTAACAGCGAGGAGCTCTCACCACCGTCAAAACACAATAGCTCAGTGGAGTGTGATTCCCTCGTCTACCATGAATGTGTGGATGGGGGAATCAGGGTTCTGTTTTTTTTTCATTTAACCCACTGGTTGAAAAAAAAAGACTAATGTATGGGCTGCCATAGAAGATGTCATAAAGAAAGAGGTCGCATAGGCAAAGTCTGGATGGGGGTGGCTTGATGGAATTAAAAGGCTGCAATTAATAACAACCAACAATTTCCAATCCAACAGAGCAAATACAGACAAAGACCGAGCAAAGACAGAAATAAAAAATCACAAAAAAAGGATTGAATTGACTAACCAGAAGACATAATTTATGAGCAAAGTGAGCTGAAAAAAATATGTGGGCTGATCTCTCCTCCTTGTTGATAAGCCTTTAGACAATGTATCATTGTAATAGTACAATTACCCTTTAACTGCTTAAGGGCTGCCCCGCGTACACTTACTGCGGCAGGGCGGCAAAATCACGTTCCTGTAAGTAATCTCTTCCATCGGCTCTGGGGGCGCGCGCACGCCCTGCCGGAGCCCCGCTCCGGCTGTGATTGGACACAGCGGGAGCCAATCAGCGGGTCTGGCGGCCGCGATGGCCGCCGGGAACCCCGACGATCGTTTGTAGAGAGGCAGAACGGTGGTCTGCCTAGGTAAACAAGGCAGACCGCTGTTCTGCCAGAAAGTATAATGGAGATCTCATGTTTCTGCTAGGCAGAAACATGGATCTCTGTTTTCCTTTAGTCAAAGCACATACCCCACACCGTTAGAAAGCACACATAGGGAACACATTTAACCATTTGATCGCCCCTGATGTTATCTCCTTCACTGCCGGTGTCATTTATACAGTGACAGTGCATTTTTTTAGCATTGATTACTCTATTGGTGTCACTGGTTCCCACAAAGTGTTACTTAGTGTCAGATTTGTCTGCCGCAATGTTGCAGTCCCACTAAAAATTGCAGATCTCTGCCATTACTAGTAAAAAATATTTTAAAAAAAAAACAAAAAAAGTCCATAAATGTATCCAATAGTTCGTAGACGATATAACCTTTGCGCAAACCAATCAATACAACATAAAACAATACATATTGGCCTAAATTTATGAAGAAATTAGATTTTTTAACCACATGCCGACCAGCGCACGACAATATACGTTGGCACAATGGCGCGGCTGGGCAAATTGGCGTACAGGTACGTCCCCTTTAAGATGCGGCATTGTGGGCACGCGCTCCGTGACTCTATGTCCGCCGGGTGCCCGCAATCATGTCACGGAGCGGAAGAACGGGGGGATGCCTTTGTAAACAAGGCATTTCCCCTGTTCTGCCTGGTGACATGATAGAGATCACTGCTCCTTGTCAACGGGAGCAGTGATCTCTGTCATGTCAGTGGAAGCCCATCCCCCCCCCCCCCACAGTTAGAATCACTCCCTAGGACACACTTAACCCCTTGATTGCCTCCTAGTGTTCAATCCCTTCCCTGCCCATGTCATTTACACAGTAATCAGTGCATTTTTATAACACTGATCGCTGTATAAATGACAATGGTCCCAAAATAGTGTCAAAAGTGTCCGATGTGCCCGCCATAATGTCGCAGTCACGATAAAAATCGCAGATCGCCACCATTACTAATAAAAAAAAAATAATAATAAAAATGCCATAAATCTATCCCCTGTTTTGTAGACTCTATAACTTTTGCTCAAACCAATCAATATACGCTTATTGTGATTTTTTTTACCAAACACTATGTAGAAGAATACATATCGGCCTAAACTGAGGGAAAAAATAGTTTTTTTATATATTTTTGGGGGATATTTATTATAGCAAAAAATATTGCTTTTTTACAAAATTGACGCTCTTTTTTTGTTTATAGCGCAAAAAATAAAAACCGCAGAGGTGATCAAATACCACCAAAAGAAAGCTCTATTTGTGGGGGGGGGAGGAGGTCAATTTTGTTTTGAGTGTAACGTCGCACGACCGCGCAATTGTCAGTTAAAGCGAAGCAGTGCCTAATCGCAAAAAGTGCTCTGGTCAGGAAGGGGGTAAAAACTTCCGGAGCTGAAGTGGTTAAAGAAGTTATAACAAACTTATAAAATGTTCACGTTTTAATAAAAAGATCGACCCCCCCCCCCCACTGATGATACGCTAGCTGATTTAGCTGCCTGATTTCCTCAGTATTGTTTTCTCCTGACTCATCCTATCCCCCTGGTGTTCCATTGCGCTGGGAAGTTTGGACACAGGAGCTGGCTATTGTATGTCTTGGCAGTGAGTTTCCTTCCAGGTCACAGGTCACCTCTGATGTCTTTTACACCATAGGAATTACTTGTATAGCCACTAATGTCCAAAGATTCATCGCATCCAGTGATTTAAAACCAAGAAAACCCCAACATTTCATATATTGCAGCTTACCAATCATTAGATATGGTGGCTGCATTAGTTTTCTTTTCTTTTTTTTTTTTTAGGCTTTTTCCCCTCTGTTTTTACTTGGTGATCTGGCCAGGAACACACTTCCTGTATTAGAGCGCCCCCACTCTGGATGAAGGAACAACAGAGACACTGCAGCATTGTCAGTCTGGGAAGGGGAGCTTTTAGATGTACTAGCATATTTAGATACACTAACAAATGGAAGAAAAACTCCAGCTCACACTTTTTAACAGTTAGAACAAACTTTTTTTTTTTTTTTTTTTCTTCCTTTTGGGATAAAGGTTTTAGATGTATAAATAAAAGCCGAGCATTGTAAGCACCATGGAGTTTGCATGTTCTCCTTGTTCTTCTCACATTCCAAAGATAAGCTGACCATAGTATGTATATGTATGCATGTGAGACCGGGGCCTTAGACTGTAAAGTCCTTAAAGTGGAGTTCCACCCACTTTTACAACTCTTCAGAATCCCTCACTAAACTGTGCACTGTAAACAAATTGGATATTTTTTAATTTTTTTTCTCAGCACCTACTGTATATCTGCTGTATTCATTTTTCACTTCCTCCTCCCTGGCCGCGGCCCATCACATCATTTCCTGTTTTCATTGCCTTCTGTGAAGGGGCGGCAACTTCCTTTGAAACTGCCGTTGCTATGGAAACCTGACCTGAAACCTATTACACTGCTTGTGCTGCACTGAGCATGTGCGAGATCTGCAAGGATGAGATCCAGGAAGAAATACAGTCTGGCTTCAGATGCCCACACTTAAGATGGCCACGGCCTGCTGTAAGTTTATAAAATAACAAACTACTGCTATAAACTAACAAAACAGACCTTAGTTTACAGACTAACTTTACTAGAATACATTAAGCTTGCGTATTATAGGGGTATTTTTATTTAAAAAGTATAATTTCGGCCGGAACACCACATTAAGGGAAGGGACTCATGTAAATTGCTGCGTACATTGTCTGCATTTACAAAGCATTCAGCCAGCTCTGAGCAACTTTATGAAAACCCCATAAAGTCCAACTCTGGGAAAAATAAAAACCCTCCCTTGGAGTGGGGCTGAGCCTGCACTACCTGGGTTAGCTGCTTGTCTTTGTCTCAGGGACTGTAAAAGCACTTTTACTTATTTCATCCATCACTCCCCCGGCAAACCACGCTCCTCTATTGCTTCAGCAGTAGACCTCATATCCAATGCAGGGTCTCAGTGATGTCAGGGGCATTCGATTTCCACAGTTCA
Source organism: Aquarana catesbeiana (assembly GCF_042186555.1). NCBI lineage: Eukaryota > Metazoa > Chordata > Amphibia > Anura > Ranidae > Aquarana > Aquarana catesbeiana. Next base: position 628,697,534 of record NC_133328.1, on the reverse strand, counting down.
GCGGTCTAGCAGCCCAGAGGAGGGTGCAGTAGAGGAGGAATAGGTAAGTAAATCTACTTTACCCAGTTCCCCTAGACAGAAATGAACAGTTATCCCACTGTAATGCCACATACACGCGACCGGTTTTGCCGTCGGAATAAACTCCGAAGGTTTCTCCGACAGAACTCCGACGGAATTCCATTCAAGTGGTCTTGCCTACACACGATCAATCTAAAGTCCGACCAAAGTCCGACCGTCCAGAACGCGGTGACGTACAGCACGTACGACGGGACTAGAAAAAGGAAGTTCAATAGCCAGTAGCCAATAGCTTCCGTCTTGTACTTGCTTCAAGGGGATATTTAACCTCACTTTCTGTCCCAATGTATCTGGGCGTGATAGGGTGTGTCATAATTGAAAACTTAGCTGGTCATACACTATTATGCCCTGTACACACGATCGGACATTGATTGGACATTGATCGGACATTCCGACAACAAAATCTATGGATTTTTTCCGACGGATGTTGGCTCAAACTTGTCTTGCATACACACGGTCACACAAAGTTGTCAGAAAATCCGATCATTCTGAAGGCGGTGACGTAAAACACGTACGTTGGGACTATAAACGGGGCAGTAGCCAATAGCTTTCATCTCTTAATTTATTCTGAGCATGCATGGCACTTTGTGTACACACGATCGGAATTTAACCGATCGGATTTTGTTGTCGGAAAATTTTATAGCCTGCTCTCAAACTTTGTGTGTCGGAAATTCCGACCGTGTGTACAGGGCATAACAGTAGATTTCTATCAGATTCTAACAGATTCCTCCATCCACTCTAATGCCCTGTACACACGACCGGTTTTCCAGTCTGAATAAACTCTGAAGGTTTTTCTGACTGAATTCCGCTCAAGCTGTCTTGCATACACACGGTCACACCAAATTTCGACCATCCAGAACGCGGTGACGTACAACGCGTACAACGGGACTAGAAAATGGATATTCAATAGCCAGTTGCCAATAGCTTCCGTCTCGTACTTGCTTCAGAGCATGCGTCGTTTTTGGTCTGTCAGAACAGCATACAGACGATCAGAAAGATCGGAACAGAAGAAAGAAAGAAAGAAAGAAAGAAAGAAAGAAAGAAAGAAAGAAAGAAAGAAAGAAAGAAAGAAAGAAAGAAAGAAAGAAAGAAAGAAAGAAAGAAAGAAAAACTAAAGATTCTCTCCCAGGAGATTGTGGGTAATCTGGGATTGCAAACTTTGATTGATGTGTCATTTGTAACATAATAATCTCACTACGGTGTATCTAGGGCTGCAAGTCTATTTTGCACATTAGGGGCTGTGGATAGGGGAAGAAAGTTGAAGCAAAAAAAAAAAAGTATACAGTACAGATATACAGTATGTTCTGGAATACTGGAAGGATCAACAGGCCTCATGTACACTGCTGCTGGTAAACGGACGTTTAGGAGAAGTTAGGCAGCTGCTTCTGAACTCTCCTCTATGTTATCTTATCAGTACATGTACACAGGGTCGTTTAATAGTAGTTTCTAGGCAGTTGCGTTTAGAGGCTTTCTTTTGGAAGAAAAACATGCGTTTAGAAGCTGAGTTTAGAGGCATTTCAAACGCCAAACGCGGTAACTCGGGTTTAGCTGTGTTTCATTTACAGGTGTCTTTCATTTTTGGCTATTTTGAAAACACTTCTAAACGCAAACGTGGGTTACTATTTGTCAAGTTAAATCGTTCAGGAGAGGTTGTAAAAACGTCCCGTGTACATGAAGCCTGAGATGAACATGATGTAACAGAGGGTAAAATTTATTTTTGTAATAAAGAGAAAAGAAAGAAAAGAAAAGAAAGAAAAGAAAGAAAGGGAAAGGAAAGAAAAGACAGAAAAGAAAGAAATGAAAGGGAAGGAAGGAAGGAGGGAGGGAGAGGGAGAGAGAGAAAGAAGGAAAGAAAGAGAAAAAGAAGGAAAGAAAGAAAGAAAGAAAGAAAGAAAGAAAGAAAGAAAGAAAGAAAGAAAGAAAGAAAGAAAGAAAGAAAGAAAGAAAGAAAGAAAGAAAGAAAGAAAGAAAGAAAGAAAGAAAGAAAGAAAAAGAAAGAAAGAAAGAAAGATTGATTCCCTCCCAGGAGATTCTGGATAATCCGGGATTCCAGACTTTTTCTGATGTATCATTTGTAACATAGTAATCCCACTACAGTGTATCTAGGGCTGCTAGTCTATTTTGCACATCAGGGGCTGTGGGGGGAAAGAAAGAAGAAGCAGACAATACAAGAATTGTATTTTATAACACCCTCATTGTATTGTGCACATTTATCTGGAGCTCTGTAAATGGAGACTATAAACTCCTACACAGTAATGCCTCAATAGCCCATGAGCAGGGAGCACAGCATGTCAGCATGCTGAACTCGCTAATCATAAGTGATCTGTGGGCAATTATGATCTGGGCCAGAGCCACATTGTGGCCTATCCTGTGCACATCGCAACAATTTCCTTGGCACTTTTACAGAATACAGAGACCAAGTCTGCGGCGGCTCACATTTCACTCAGGTCTGCTTATAGGAGGTGACAGGAGAGAAAGACATACAAAAGGAAGCCTTTGTAATGTGTTACAAAAATAATAGCTGATGTACATGGCAGGGGGTAATCCTCTTCTTATGGCTATTTTTGTATTCTTGATTCAGTGAATTGCTACAGAAATGCTTTTATTGCGTGTGTTTGTGGGGGATTGATAGAAAAAAAAGGAGAGGAGATGGCAGAGTGGAGAGGAGATGGCACAGTGGAGTGAAGATGGGGGAGAGGAATGAAAATGGCAGAGTGGAGAGAAGATGGCAGAGTGGAGAGGAGATGGCAGAGTAGAGTGAAGATGGCGGAGAGGAGATGGCACAGTGGAGAGGAGATGGCAGAGTGGAGAGAAGATGGCAGAGTGGAGAGGAGATGGCACAGTGGAGTGAAGATGGCAGAGTGGAATGAAAATGGCAGAGTGGAGAGAAGATGGCAGAGTGGAGTGAAGATGGCAGAGTAGAGTGAAGATGGCGGAGAGGAGATGGCACAGTGGAGTGAAGATGGCAAAGTGGAGAGGAGATGGCAAAATGGAGATGAGATGGCAGAGTGAAGAGAAGATGGCAGAGTGGAGTGAAGATGGCAGAGTGGAGAGGAGATGGCACAGTGGAGTGAAGATGGAAGAGTGGAGAAGAGATGGCAAAATGGAGTGAAGATGGAAGAGTGGAGAGGAGATGGTAGATTGGAGTGAAGATGGAAGAGTGAAGTGAAGATGGAAGAGTGGAGAAGAGATGGCAAAATGGAGTGAAGATGGAAGAGTAGACGGAAGAGGGCAGAGAGTAGAGAGGTGTTGAGAGATTGGAGAGGAGATAGCTAAGATAGGAGATAGAGTTTAGGGAAATAGGGAAGTGGAGAAAAGATGGCAAAATGAAAAGATGATGGGGGAGTGGGGTGGAGATAAGAGAGGTTTGAGAGGAAATGGGAGAGTGGAATGAAGATGGGAGAGTGGAGCATGGAAACATAGAATAGTGACGGCAGAAAGAAGAGTCTGCCAGATTTTTTTTGGTTTGTTTGTTTTTTAAAGATGAGAGAGTGGAGAATGAATGTTAGAGTAGAGAGAAAATGGGAGGGTGGAGTGAAGATGGTAAAGTGGAGTAGAAATGAGAGAGTGAAGGAGAAATAGGAGAGTAAAGAGGAAATGTGAGAGTGGAGTAAAGATGAAAGAGTCGAGAGGCAATCTGAAAGGGAAAATAGTGAATAGAAGATGGAAGAGTAGAGAGGAGATAAGAGAGTGTAGATAGGAGAGTGGGAAGGAGATGGGACAGTGGAATTGAAGATGAGAGAGTTGAGAGACCATGTTGGAGTAGGGAGGAAATTGAGGGGGGGGGATGTACATGGTAAATTGGAGTAGGAATGAGAGAGTGAGAGGAGATTGGAGAGTGAAGGAAAAATATGAGAGTGTAGAAGAGGTGGGAGAGTGGAGAAGAAATGGGAGAATAGATATGAGATGGGAGTATGGAGGGGAGATAGAAGGGATGAGTGAAAACGAGAGAGTGGAGAAGAGATGGCAGAATGGAATGAAGAAGAAAGAGTAAAGAGTAGATGGAAGAGGACAGAGCTGAGAGATGGGAGAGGAGATACTGTAGCTGAAATAGGAGATAGAGTTTAGGGAAATAGGGAAGTGGAGAAAAGATGGCAAAATGAAGAGATGATGGGGGAGTGGGATGGAGATAAGAGAGGGTTGATAGGAGATGGGAGAGTGGAGCATAGAAAATTGACGGCAGAAACAAAGACCGAGTAGTCAATTAGTCTGCCAGATTTTCTTTTTTTTTTTTTTCTTTTTGTTTTTTAAAAATGAGAGAGTGGAGAGTAGAAAGGAAATGGGAGGGTGAAGTGAAAATGGGAAAGTGGAGTAGAAATGAGAGAGTTAAAGGGAAATGGGAGAGTAAAGAGGAGATGTGAGAGTGGAGAGGAGATCTGAAAGAGAAAATAGTTGAGAGAAGATACTGTAACTTAGGACTGAGAATGGAGAAGAGATGGGAGAGTTGAGGGGAAATAGGAGAGTGGAGAAAAGATGGCAAAGTGAATAGAAGATAGAAGAGTGGAGAGGAGATAAGAGAGTGTAGATAGGAGATAGGAGAGTGGAAAGAAGATGGGACAGTGGAATGAAGACGAGAGAGTGGAGGGAAAATGTTGGAATAGGGAGGAAATTAAATTGAAGGGTGAAGTGAACATGGGATGGGAAAGTGGAGTAGGAATGAGAGAGTGAGAGGAGATGGGAGAGTGAAGTGAAAATATGAGAGTGTAGAAGAGGTGGGAGAGTAGAGAAGAAATGGGAGAGTAAAATATGAGATGGGAGAGTGAAAAGGACATAGGAGAGTTGAGTGAAAATGAGGGAGTGGAGGGGATATGGAAAAGTGAAGTGCAAATGGGAGAGAGTCAGAGTGGGGGAAGATGGGAGAGTGGAAGAGTGAAAGAGTGTAGAGAAGATGGGAGAATGGAGATGGGATGGGAAAGTGAGGAGATGGCAGAGTAGAGAGGAGATAGGAGAGGACATAGAGTAGGGATGATGAGAGATTGGAGAGGAGGTAACTGAAGGCTGAGAGTGAAGAAGAGATGGGAGAGTTGAGGGGAATTAGGAGAGTGGAGGAAAGATGACAAGACAAAGAGAAGATGGGAAAGTGGAGAGGAGATATGAGAGGGTAGAGAGGAAACGGGAGAGTGGAATGAAGATGGGAGAGTGGACTGAATTTGAGAGAACGAAGAGGAGATGTTGGTGTAGAGAGGAAATAGGAAGGTGGATTAATAATGTAAAAGTGGAATAAAAACAAGAGAGTGAAAAGGAGATGGGAGAGTGAAGAGGAGTTGGGAGAGTAAACCGAAAATGGGAGCATTGAGAAGAGATGGGATAGTGGTGAGGAGATGGCAGAGTGGAGAGGAGCTGGGAGAGTGGCCAGGAGATGGGAGAGTGGAAAGGAGATGGGAGAGTGAAGAGGAGATGGGAGAGTAAACCGAAAATGGGAGCGTTGAGAAGAGATGGGAGAGTGACGAGGAGATGGGAGAGTGGAGAGGAGATGGGAGAGTGGCGAGGAGATGGGAGAGTGGAGAGGAGATGGGAGAGTAGAAAGGAGATGGGAGAGTAAACCGAAAATGGAAGCATTGAGAAGAGATGGGAGAGTGGAGAGGAGATGGGAGAGGAGATGGGAGAGTGACGAGGAGATGGGAGAGTGGAGAGGAGATGGGAGAGTGAAGTGAAAATGAGAGAGTGGAGGGGAGACAAGAGGGTGGAGGGGAGATGGGAGAGTGGAAAGGAAATGGCAGAATAATTAGGAACGTAGAAAAGAGAGAGTGAAGAGGATATGGAAGTGTGAAGTGAAAATGGGAGAGCTGAGAAGGGGTGGGAGAGTGGAGAAGAGATGGGAGGATAAATATGAGATTGGAGAATGGAGAGAAGATAGGGAGTTGAGTATAAAATGAGAGTGGAGAGGATATTGAAGAGTGAAGTGAAAATGAGAGAGAGGGAAATTGGAGGAGAGACACAAGACTGGAGAGGAGAAAGGAGATTGGAGAGGTGAAAAGAGAGTGAAGAAGAAATGCGAGAATGGATAGGAGAGGGGAGAGGAGATGGGAGAATGGATAGGAGAGGGGAGAGGAGATGGGAGAATGGATAGGAGAGGGGAGAGGAGATGGGAAAATGGATAGGAGAGGGGAGAGGAGATGGGAGAATGGATAGGAGAGGGGAGAGGAGATGGGAAAATGGATAGGAGAGGGGAGAGGAGATGGGAGAATGGATAGGAGAGGGGAGAGGAGATGGGAGAATGGATAGGAGAGGGGAGAGGAGATGGGGGCATTGAGTGAAAATGGTAGAGTAGAGAGAAGGCGTGACAGTGGAGATGAGATGGGAGAGGTGATGGGAGAGGGGTGAAGAGATGGTAAAAGAGAATGGAAAGGGATATATGGAAGAAACAGGAATGTTTCTGTGAGGGAGGGAAAAACGAAGCAAGAAGGCCTGAAAGAAGGAAGGCTAAAAGGAAAAAAGAAAAAAATATATAACCATATATCTTTAATTGATCTCAACTATGTAAACAGCAAGTTGTTTTTGCATTTGCAGGCACCCTTCAGCTAGGGGGTCGGATCTTTGGCCAATCACTCTCTTCACAAGCCTCCCTATTAATCAGTGAGACTCCCATCAGCTTGACAGACCAAGAGAGAGTCTCGGGAGGTGGGGGCATGCCAAGGCACCAACTTCCTAAATTAAAGTATAACTAAAGGCAAAACATTTTTTTTTTAGTTTTGGATAGAATGGAGATGGATTAGATCACCTATTATGTTATTATTGCTGTCTGTTCCTCCATTAAAGAGATTCAGCCTCTCTATTTGTCCTGTTTACCATTATCATTGAATGTTAAAGTAAAAGAAAATCATACATTTTGGGTTGTCCCCAGAAAAGTAATAGAGGGAAAAAATCTTCCAATGGGGACACTAGTTCTGGTGACCTGGGGGGGGGGCCCAATCAATTCCCGTAATTTCTCACTTCCAATTTGGCTATGGGACAGGAAGTGAAAGTAAATCTCCCCAATAGGACAGAGATGGCAAAAAAAAATTGCTCTATCCAAAATAAAAATAAATAATTAAAGTTTTGCCCATAGTTCTACTTTAAGTGAATATTTACATGGCAGAGTCTGAAGGAATGCAGAGCAAAAAGGTATTAAAAAAACTACCCGGTAATTGATGTTTGTCCTTTAAATTGTTTGCCTGGGCAAAATAAAAATAAAAAAGCCCAATCCTTTTTAGTACAATCACATTCTACATATTGTATCTATTTAAATTAAAAATGATATATATCTGTTGATCTGCCAGAATTTCAGTGTGCTTTCAACTTCCTGTTTAAGCTGACAACACATTGCCTCTACTCTACTGATATTCCAAACAGTGTTATCCAATTCTCATATGCTGGACTACAGAACAATCCCTAAACCTCATCACTATGGCATGAGAGGGAGGCGTTCTGTAGACCAGAAGGGTAGAACTAGGACTAACAAGACTGGTTGGGATTTCAGTGAAGCAGAGGCTGGATCAAAAAGCCATTTTTCTGTACTTGCCGCATTTTTAAAGAGACACACACTTTAGGAAGCTGTGTGTGACTACTGAGAGCTTTGCAAGATATATATAGTAATATACAGCAAGAGGTACATTTTTTTATCATTTCCTTAAATTTTAAAATGTAACACTTTTAAAATACCTTTTTTTTTTTTAAATTGTCGTCCTAATTAAGCTGAAAATTGATTTGTTCTACAATGGAAGTTACAGCAAAGTGACAAGCATAGTCAAACAATCTGAAAGATAGACAGCTTAGCAAGAATTCAAATCATTAAGAAAGCATAATTAAAAATACGCAATACAGCCAACTATGCAAACTATGTGTGTTACGGAATAATGTCAGAAGTATGAAGCGCGCTTTGCTTCCCACACACAACTTTCCGTCTTTATTATCTCATTACAAATTACAGAAGAAAGATCTCTGGAATGCGAAAGGTTTTCCGGTAAAATGTATCTGAACCCAAGACCAGAAAATGTGATATAAAAAAAATGTGATATATATCGCAGCGTAACCTACCAGTCCTCATGTGTGGTGTCTGCATTCATTTTCCTTTTTATAGGCTTTTTTTCCCCCATTTATTTTCACCTGGTGTTCCTGCCAGTAACATACTTCCTGTCTTTGGGTGACAGCACTCACTCACTGTAGTGTAGCTATGGAGGAGATGCGCTGTTTTCCAAAGATAGGACTACAAATCAGTGGCGGCTGGTGCTCAAAATTCGGGGGGGGGGGGGATTCGCAAACAAACTGAAAACTTCTGAAAAAAAAACCCATCAATTGCAGCCTCACTGTGCCCATCAAACGCAGCCACTGTACCAAACGCAGCCACTGTGCCCATCAAACGCAGCCACTGTGCCATCAAACGCAGCCACTTTCCAAAAATGCAGAGGCACAAAAATGCATTGATGTGAACGTGTTCCATAGGAACCCATGTTAAAAATAATGCAAAAAGCATGTAAAAATGCATCAGTGTGAATGGAGCCTTAGACCTCAGTATGTCGGCAAAAGCACTCTCTCACTTGAACCTCCTTACTGCATTCCCCTTACCAGGGCCCGTGCTACCACTAGGCAAACTGGGCAGCCTGCTGGTAGGCTGCATTGATGGGAGCTGGTAGGCTGCATTGATGGGTGCTGGTAGGCTGCTTTGATGGGTGCTGGTAGGCTGCATTGATGGGTGCTGGTAGGCTGCATTGATGGGTGCTGGTAGGCTGCATTGATGGGCACTGGTCGGCTGCATTGATGGGTGCTGGTAGGCTGCATTGATGGACGCTGGTAGGCTGCATTGATGGGTGCTGGTAGGCTGCATTGATGGACACTGGTAGGCTGCATTGATGGGCGCTGGTAGGCTGCATTGATGGACACTGGTAGGCTGCATTGATGGGCACTGGTCGGCTGCATTGATGGGTGCTGGTAGGCTGCATTGATGGACGCTGGTAGGCTGCATTAATGGGCGCTGGTAGGCTGCATTGATGGGTGCTGGTAGGCTGCATTGATAGGCGCTGGTAGGCTGCATTGATGGACGCTGGTACGCTGCATTGATGGGCGCTGGTAGGCTGCATTGATGGACGCTGGTAGGCTGCATTGTTGGGCGCTGCTGGCTGCATTGATGGGTGCTGGTAGGCTGCATTGATAGGCGCTGGTAGGCTGCATTGTTGGGCGCTGGTAGGCTGCATTGATAGGCGCTGATAGGCTGCATTGTTGGGCGCTGGTAGGCTGCATTGATGGGCGCTGGTAGGCTGCATTGATGGGCGCTGGTAGGCTGCATTGATGGGCGCTAGTAGGCTGCATTTGATGGGCGCTGGTGAGGCTGCACTGATGGGCGCTGGTAGGCTGCATTGATGGGCGCTGGTGAGGCTGCATTTGATGGGCACTTCATTAAAAAGGTGGGGTATACATGGGCAGGGCAAAGGGGGTGAAGTCAGGGGTGGAGTCAATGGAGGGGAGGCAGCAAAATTAGGTTTCGCCTAGGGTGTCAAAAATCCTTGCACCAGCCCTGCCCCTTACTGCCCCCCCCCCCCCCCCCCCCCCCGAAAAAAAAAATTACAGTCAGTGCAGATCACGTTGAAAGGAGATCTTCAAGGATATCCAGTGCATGGATGCTTCTGAAGGTGGCTACAGATAGCTCTCTGTGCGCCAGCTGCTCTCTCTTAGTTATGTGATGTCACGTGGGAAAGTACAGGGGACACATAGGGAAAAAACACTTTGTTCTGCACTATGCAGCTTAACCGGTTAACACTGGTTAGGCACACATTTTTTTTTTTTTATCCAAAAGTTAGGCACACATTTAACCCTTTGATCGCCCTAGATGTTTGACCCCTTCCCAGCCAGTGTCATTAGTACAGTGACAGTGCATATTTTTAGCACCGATCACTGTGATAGGGTCCCTGGTTCCCAAAAAGTGTCAGTTAGCATCAGATCGTCCGCCGCAAAATATAGCAGTCCTGTTATAAGTCGCTGATCACTGCCATTACTGGTATACAAAAAAAATAAAATTCCAGTATATATCCCATAGTTTGTAGACGCTAGAACCTTTGCACAAACCAATCAATATACACTTATTGGGATTTTTTTTTTTTTTTTACCAAAGACATGTAGCAGAATACATATTGGCCTAAATGTATGAAGGAATTAGATTTTAAATTTTTTTTTATTGGATATGTTTTATAGCAGAAAATTAAAAATATTGTGTTTTTTTTTTTTTTTCAAAATTGTTGGTTTTATTTTTGTTTATAGCGCAAAAAATGAAAAAACCCCAAAGGTGATTAAATACCACCAAAAGAAAGCTCTATTTGTGGGGAAAAAATTACCTCAATTTTATTTGGGTACAGCGTTGCATGTCCGCGCAATTGCCAGTTAAATTGATGCATTCCGGTATTGCAAAAAAATGGCCTGGTCAGGAATCTTCCGGAGGTCAAGCGGTTAAATACTGGAAAAATATGTAGAGTTTTTAGCTACAGTTGGGCTTTAATGTAAACTGAAGGATCTTTCTGACCTGTGTATAGATTTCAGAATTTCTGCTGTTTCTTTTTGTCTGAAATTGTTCCTAAAATCCCAACTCCAGATCCCCCCCATCCATATACAGTGCTGTGAAAAGTAATTGCCCCCTCCCATGCTGAATCATGAATTAACTGTGATCAACCACAATTTTTTGGAAAGCTGAGTTAAATTTCACTTGCCACACCCTGGCCCGATTACTGCCAGACCTGTTGAATCAAAATAAAATAAAAATAAGCTGTCTGACAAAAGTGAAGCATGCTAACAGATCACAAAAAGCCACACATCATGCCACAATCTAAAAAAATTCAAGAACAGATTAGAAACAAAGTAATGTACATGTATCAGTCTAGGGCAGGGGTCCTCAAACTTTTTAGACAGGGGGCCAGTTCACGGTCCCTCAGACTGTTGGGGGGCCGCACTATAGTTTAAAAAAATATGAACTAATTCTTATGCACACATCTTATTTGTAGTGCAAAAAAAAAAAAAAACAGGAAAAAACAGTACAATATTTAAAATAAAGAACAATTGTAATCAATATGAACTTATCAGTATTTCACAGACTCCCCTCATTACAGAACCACTCCCAATCACAGACCCCCCCTCCCCATCACAGACTCACCCCATAACAAAGCCCCCCCATGACAGATCCCCCCATCACAAAGCCCCCCAACACAAACTCCTCTCCATCACAAAGCCCCACATAACAGATTCCCCCCATAACAGACTCCCCCCATAACAGACTCCCCATATCACATACTTCCCCCATCACAGATACCCCCATAACAGACGCCCCATCACAGACTTTCCCCATAACAGACTCCGCCATCACAGATCCCCCCATATCACAGTCCCCCCATATCACAGATCCCCCCCATATCAGACCCCCCCATAACAGACTCCCCCATCACAGATCCCCCCATAACAAACTCCGCCATCACAGATCCCCCCATAACAGACTCCCCATCACAGATCCCCCATATCACAGATCCCCCCATAACAGACTCCGCCATCACAGATCCCCCCATAACAGACTCCCCCATCACAGATCCACCCATAACAGACTCCGCCATCACAGATCCCCCCATAACAGACTCCCCCATCACAGATCCCCCCATAACAGACTCCCCCATCACAGATCCCCCCATAACAGACTCCCCCATCACAGATCCCCCCATATCACAGATCCCCCCATAACAGACTCCGCCATCACAGATCCCCCCATAACAGACTCCCCATCACAGATCCACCCATATCACAGATCCCCCCATATCACAGATCTCCCCATCACAGATCCCCCATATCACAGATTCCCCCATAACAGACTCCGCCATAACAGACTCCGCCATCACAGATCCCCCCATAACAGAATTCCCATCACAGATCCCCCAATCACAGACTCCCCCATATCACAGATCCCCCATATCACAGATCCCCCATAACAGATCCCCCCATAACAGATCACCCCATAACAGATCCCCCCATATCACAGATCCCCCCATATCACAGATCCCCCATCACAGATCCCCCCATCACAGATCCCCCCATATCATAGACTCCCCCCCATATCACAGACTCCCCCCCATATCACAGACTCCCCCCCATATCACAGATCCCCCCATATCACAGATCCCCCATAACAGACTCCGCCATCACAGATCCCCCATAACAGACTCCCCATCACAGATCCCCCCATATCATAGATCTCCCCATCACAGATTCCCCATATCACAGACTCCCCCATAACAGACTCCCCCATAACAGACTCCCCCATATCACAGATCCCCCATAACAGATCCCCCCATAACAGACTCCCCCATCACAGACTCCCCCATCACAGGCTCCCCCATCACAGACTCCCCCATAACAGACTCCCCCATAACAGACCCCCCATAACAGATCCCCCCCATAACAGACCCCCCATAACAGATCCCCCCCATAACAGATCCCCCCATAACAGATCCCCCCATATCACAGATCCCCCATAACAGACTCTGCCATCACAGACTCCGCCATCACAGATCCCCCATATCACAGATCCCCCCATAACAGACTCCCCATCACAGATCCCCCCATCACAGATCCCCCATATCACAGATCCCCCATAACAGACTCCAACATCACAGATCCCCCCATATCACAGATCCCCCATCACAGATCCCCCCATATCACAGATCCCCCCATATCACAGATCCCCCATATCACAGATCCCCCATATCACAGACTCCCCTCATCGATATTACACTGCCGCCCCTTGTATAATATCACAGCACTCCCACTCCCCTCTGTTACCTGTATCACACAAGACACGAAGCATGGTAGGTCCGGACAAAGGGCGGGACTTTGCAAGTGAAAGGCAGGTGATTGATTCCTGGGACCGCCCCGATGCCTAGTAACCAATCACCTGCTTCTTAACACAAAAGGTCCTTTGTCCAGACCTGTCATGTTTCCCGTCCTGTGTGATAAAAGTAGCAGAGGGCAGGGGGAGTGCTGCGATGTTAAAGGGGCAGTCCGCGGGCCGGATAAAAAACGCTGGAGGGCCGGATTCGGCCCGCGGGCCGTAGTTTGAGAACCCCTGGTCTAGGGTTTCAAAGCCATTTCTAAGGCTTTGGAACTCCAGTGAACCACAGGGAGAGCCATTATACACAAATTTAGATAACTTGGAACAGTGGTGAACCTTCCCAGGAGTGGCTGGCCTACAAAAATTACTCCAAGAGCATGACAAGGACTCATCCAGGAGGTCATAAAAGAACCCAGAACAACATCTTAAGACCTGCAGGCCTCACTTGCCTCGGGTAAGATCAGTGTTCATGATTCAACAATAAGAAAGAGAATGGGCAAAGATGGCATCCATGGAAGAGTTCCAAGGCCAAAGCCACTGCTGACCAAAAAGAACACAAAGGCTCATCTCACATTTATCAAAAAACATCTTGATTATCCCCAAGACTTTTAGGCAAATACTCTGTGGACTGATGAGACAAAAATTTAACTTTTTGGAAGCTGTGCATCCCGTTACATCTGGTGTAAAACTAATACAGCATTTCATAACAAGAACATCATACCAACAGTCAGACATGGTGGTGGTAACGTGATGGTCTGGAGCTGCTTTGTAGCTTCAGCACCTGGACGACTTACCATAATTGATGGAACCATGAATTCTGAGCTCTACCAGAAAATCCTAAAGGAGAATATCCGGCCATCGGTTCGTGACCTCAAGCTCAAGTGCACTTGGGTTATGCAGTAGGACAATGATCCGAAACACAACAGCAAGTCCACCTCCAAATGGTTCAAACAAAGCAAAATTTAGGTTTTGGAGTGGCCTAGTCAAAGCCCAGACTTAAATCCAATTTAGATGCTGTATCATGACTTTACACAGGCCGTTCATACTGGAAAACCCTCCAATGTGGCTGAATTAAAACAATTCTGCAAAGAAGAGTGGACCAAAATTGCTCCACAGCAATGTGAAAGACTCATTGCCAGTTATCGCAAACGCTTGATTGCAGTTGTTGCCGCAAAGGGTAGCACAACCAGTTATTAGGTTTAGGGGGCAATTACTTTTCACAGCATTGTATCTACGTTTTAAAAAATCCTTTTATTTTGACTTTAAATCTTGCACCGTTTAGGCGTGTCACATGACATCATGGGTCCTTCCTCATCTCCTCCGGCAGCAGTGGTTGGTGGTCTTTACTCCTGGACAGCACGGTGCTCATTTAGTGTATGAGCAATGGTCTATTCAGGAATACTGGGATACTGTGAGCTGAGATAACGCAGCCCTACGGGGTATGTCCTGGGCTCACAGATATTGGGTTAGATGACGCTGGGCATCATTCAACCTGGAAGATGACCGGTGCTGATTTGCAGAGTAGTGAGTCTTCATCTTACAGCATTGAAAAAAAGCATTTTTTTAACCTTCTGGGCAATGTATTCATTCATCAGCCCCCTCCAGTTATATGGTGGACTTTAGGTGGGTGGTCAAATGGTGGTAAAACCATGGCTCAGCTGCTTGTTTTTACTGTCCCCCACCAATCATAAGAAAGAGGCCATAGGTTTAGTTCATGGATGCTCAACCTGTGGCCTTCCAGCTGTTTCAGAACTACAAGTCCCATGAGGCATTGCAAGCCACTGATAGTTACAAGCATGACTCCCAAAGGCAGAGGCATGATGGGACTTGTGGTTCCGCAATAAGGATGAGCTCCGGTGTGTTCGCATGCTGCACGTGCGGAGCCCGCCAGGAAGTTGGCACGGGGCAGCGCTAACCACAGGCAGTGAGACATTTACCGATTTCTGCAGCCGCACATCAGGAAATGTCTCACTGCTTGTGATTAGCTATGCGCCGTGCCGACTTCCTGGCGGGCTCGGCACGTGTAGCATGCGAACACGCCGGAGCTCATCCTTATTCCGCAACAGCTGGAGGGCCACAGGTTGAGCACCCACGGTCTACAGCAGGGGTAGGCAACCTGGGGCCCTCCAGCTGTTGCAGAACTACAAGTCCCATCATGCCTCTGGGAGTAATTGCAACTGCCATCCTTGCAATGCCTCATGGGAAATGTAGTTCCACAACAGCTGGAAGGCCACAGGTTGAGCACCCATGGTTTAGATCAAGGCATATTCATGTGTTAGAATGGCCCAGTCAAAGTCCAGACCTAATTCCAATTGAGAATCTGTGGCAAGACTTGAAAATTGCTGTTCACAGACGCTCTCCATCCAATCTGACAGAGCTTGAGCCTTTTTGCAAAGAAGAATCGGCAAAAATGTCCCTCTCTAGATGTGCAAAGCTGGTAGAGACATCCCCAAAAAGACTTGCAGCTGTAATTGCAGCGAAAGGCGGTTCTACAAATTATTGACTCAGGGGGGCGCCATACAAATGCCCCCCACACTTTTCACATATTTATTTGTAAAAAAAAAAAAACGAAAAACCATTTATCATTTTCCGTCCACTTCACAATGATGTGCCACTTTGTGTTGGTCTATCACATAAAATCCCAATAAAATAAATTAAAATTTTTTGGTTGTAACATGACAAAATGTGGAACATTTCATGGGGTGTGATTACTTTTTCAAGGCACTGTACATACTGTATATTACTGCATAGCTATTTATTTTGAACAGCACCCCAATACATTAAGGCAATGCACAAGCATTAGAAATTTTGTGAAATGTTAAAATGTTTGGGACATTTTGGTGCATTGGCAGCCAATTGATTTTAATGGGTTCCCTTAGCGCAACACACGTCAACAGGCAACCTAACACACTTTAACACACCACAAGAATATAAAGTAATGTATACTTCCACTATGAGTTGGCAATAAACCAGTTTTTATTAACAGGTTGATTTCCATTATTTAAGAAATGGTTTCAGTGTATGCTGATCTCTTTGGAATAATTCATGCAATTTATCAATCCTGATGACAAGCCTGTACAGAGCAATGTTCCATAGAACCAAGACAAGTAATTCAGAATGAAGAGCTCTATGCTGAATGTGCATTGTAAGGGTTTCATGCTGACATAGCGGTCCCCAGGGAATCTGAAGGAAATGCAGGTTTGCTGCCCTCATGAACTTTTAGTAAATCCCCCTCTAATTTTTTGCAAGCCCATGCACAACTGTTCACACACACAGCAAAGTAAAAGCTATAGGACCTCTGTAAGGAGATGAAACATACAGTTTGTAGAATAAGAATTAGAACCAGGACTTATCATAGCCATACTACATTTGTTCCTGTTACTTCCTGGTCTCCAGGCCTAGGCAAATTATGTCATACATCCCAGACAGTAGTCTTCAGGAGGGGGGATTGGGTTTTCTCCGCTAAGCATAGGCCTGAGCTAAGGGTAGATGGATTCCAGTAAGTAAATGCTACATGACCCATCTGCCCTTACTCAACATGGCCACAACCAGAAATGCTAGGTGGTGTGTTTCTAACGCCTCGTTTCCACTGACCTGATCGGTTCGGGTCGGTACAGTTTGGAAGGCCTAGAATGGTTCGGCCTATTCAGGTGAGCGTTTCCACTGCAAGTCGGACCGCCAGGGGCCATACGTGGGTTTAGAAAAAATGCCTAGCATGGCGTCACACGTCCGCCAATCAGTGGAATATATCGTAGCTCCGCCCTAACCGAACCGTACCATTTTCTATGGCCCCACATCTGAAGCAGGACCCAGAATGGTGCGGTTGGGCCACTTTCATAATGGAAACACTCAAAATAGCGTACCGAACCGAACCGAACCGATCCGCTCAGTGGAAACAAGGCAAAAGTGATTTCTCAGCCAGATAAAGCATAGATACTGTATATGAATGAGATATGGATGGTAAGTTTGCTTTAAATATCATAAATTAATTAAATATCTTTTTTTGTGGTGGTCTGATGCAGTGTAGTTTAACTTTAAGGGCCACCACGCAACCTTTGAAGGAACCCTGGTTGAGAAAGGTTGGACAAGACAAATGATCTATATACAACTAACCAGCTGTACCTGTATCTAGTTGGTTAGGGTGAAAAACACTAGTGAACTCAATGCTGGAACAAATGGGCATTCCGATATAGACATTTCTTTGTACCTATGCATGTGTTCAGGCAAGGAAAGCGTTCTAGCTGGTGCTATTACTGTACATGAATACTTTTCTGTCTGGCAGAAGGTAAATGGTCCACAGTCCACACAGGTCCAAGAAGCCTCTCAATGAGGTTCTGCAAGATAATGGCAAGGACCGGGTACTACCCCAATGCACTTTTGCCCAGTGCCAGACCTATTTAAATATCATAAATTAATTAAATATCTTTTTGTGGTGATCTGATGCAGTGTAGTTCAACTTTAAGGAACACCACACAACCTTTGGAGGAACCCTGGTTGGGAAAGGCTGGACAAGACAAATGATCTATATAAAACTAACCAGCTGTACCTGTATCTAGTTGGTTAGGGTGAAAAACACTAGTAAACTCAATGCTGGAACAAATGGGCATTCCGATCTAGACATTTATTTGTACCTATGCATGTGCTCAGGCAAGGAAAGCGTTCTAGCTGGTGCTATTACTGTACATGAATACTTTTCTGTCTGGCAGAAGGTAAATGGTCCACAGTCCACACAGGTCCAAGAAGCCTCTCAATAAGGTTCTGCAAGATAATGGCAAGGACTGAGTACTACCCCAATGCACTTTTGCCCAGTGCCAGACCCATTTATATATATAATAAATTAATTAAATATCTTTTTGTGGTGATCTGATGCAGTGTAGTTCAACTTTAAGAAACAACACACAACCTTTGGAGGAACTCTGGTTGAGAAAGGCTGGACAAGAAAAATGATCTATATAAAACTAACCAGCTGTACCTGTATCTAATTTATTAGGGTGAAAAAAACTCAATGCTGGAATGGGCATTTCGATCTAGCCCTTTCTTTGTACCTATGCTATGTGCTCAGGCAAGAAAAGCTTTCCAGCTGGTGCTATTACATGGATACTCTTCTGTCTGGCATAAGGTAAACAATCCACACAGGCCCAAGAAGCCTCCCAATGAGGTTCTGCAGGATAATGGCAAGGACTGAGTACTACCCCAGTGCACTTTTGCCCAGGGCCAGACCTGTAAGAGAAAAAAATAGGGGGGCCTCTAGAGAACCGGGACCTCTATATCAAGTCCTCCCTGTGATCAATATATGTTCTGGAGTTCTTTGTCAAAAACAAATAGGCTGCACATAAAATATTGGTCACATAAATGCCTGCTTTAATATTGCTTTTGTTAATAACAATGGTAGCAAGATCCATTTTTTGTCAGCTAGACCCGTAAAACCATGAACCAGTTGGCAACCCTGGAGCCAGATGAAAATTAAACAAGATAACTACACTGCACTTTACTTTACATCATTGGAAATTTTTAGGGCCCATTTAAAATCTGTGTGTTACAGAAACTGACATTATATGTATTGCTTCTTTGCAATGCCATTCATTTTGAATGGTAACCCAAAGCACTATGGCAACGCACAAAAGTGTAGCATAGAAATATGTGTTGAAAAAACAAACATTTTACAAACTCAAGTAAAATCTGAGCTTCCCTCCATTATAAATAACAGAATGTCGGTTGGGGTGGTGTAAATTGACAAAAAAAGTCCCCTCTAGAAGAAAGCTTGCTAGATTATTTACAACTTTGGTGAAAATGAGCCGAGAAATTCTTCATGGCAGATATATAAACTTGTGAAATTGTCTGAATCAGTGTATATTTTTCCATCATAGAAACAGTGATATGTTTATTCCCTTCTTCTCTGTACGGGCCCAATGTAGAATCTGTCAGTATAAAGGCTGTGAATCAGTGGTTTTCAATTGGGGCAATATGGCTGCCTGGGGGCCCTACGATATTTTAAGAGGACAACATATGAAAATTATTTAAAAAGGGGCCGTGACACATGCATTACTGTCTTCTGGGATGTCCATTTGGGAGAATAGTTTAGGACAGGAGTCTCCAAACCTTATTAACAAAGGGCCAGTTTACTGTCCTTCAAACTTTAGAGGGGCCAACTGTGGCCAGTGGGAGAAGAAAATGTCCTGGTGTCTTCGGGAGTAAACAATGCCCCATCATTGCTAATAGGAGGCGTAATACTGCCCCATCGTTGGTATTAGTGGAATATATAGTGCCCCATCATTGGGGTCAGTGGGAGGAATAGTGCCCCTCCATTGGTGTCAGTGGGAGAAATAGTGCCCTGTCCTTGGTATGATTCAGAAGAAAGAGTGCCCCATCGCTGGTATCAGTAGAAGGAATAATACCCCATCATTTGTATCAATGGGAGAAATAGTGCCCCATCATTGGTATCAGTGGAAGGAATAGTGCCTAATCATTGGTGTCAGTGGGAAGAATAGTGCCCCATTGTGGCAGGAACTATGCTCCACTGTTGCTGACGGTGGGGGGGAATAATGCCCCAAGGGCTGGATAAAATCGAGCAAAGGGTTGCATTCAGCCCTCGGGGGCCGCAGTTTGGAGACCACTGGTTAGCTGTATGTGCTGTGGCAACAACTATGTGTGAATTTTAAATACAAAGAACAATACTAGAAAGTTTTATCTAGTAGTAGTGGTATTGCTATGCAAAGTCCATATGTAAATGCTGTCAACAACATTTTAGTAACGGTAACCAAAACAGCAAACCACACAGTTACTGCATTTATCACATGTAGCGGTCCTGCCAAAGTTGGAGCGCCCCTGTTTAACCTTAGTGTTACAGCTAGGCTGAAGTCAGCCAAGCATTTACAATGTTTTAAGTTACGAATATTTATTTCACCCATGCCAATCACTAGAAGGTTTAGGTCAGTGATATGGACGTGGAAAGGAAATAAATATTTTAAGAGGTTTTCCAGAAAGGTTCTCTCTCTCCCAGGCTGTGCTTGGAGAGGATGAGTGAGTAAGGAATACAGTCATTGCCTCTGGGGCCTGCTTCCTGGGGAGGGTGAGAAGAATCCATAGGTCCTTTGCCTTCCAAGCTTGCTGCTTGGGGAGGATACAATTCCAGAGACAATTCCCAAGGATTTGAAGTGTAGGAAGGAGGCTGTTCGAAGGAGAACCTTCAGAAGAGTTCTGCTCAGTCTATTGCTGGTCTTGGCTTTAAGGTTCATTACTACAGAATTGCTGGTCCACTTCTAGCCTGTGAGAAAGGCTGAAGATTTTCCAGATAAATGTCTGTCTGGCCTACCTAAATCTACATTAGTATCAAGAATCTGGTAAGAGGTTGATATGATGAGAGGGTTCCCCTTACAACTCTGGTCCAAACATCCTTGGAGTGGAATACAGGTAATGAGAGAACCCAGAGCAGGGTTGCCAACCTCCCGTAGCATTTTTTACTGACAAAACATGAGCATTTTACTGGCGGATCACATTTTTTACTGGCATCCTGAGAAATTACAGAACTCCTATTAAAAACTAACAAGTGAATATTTGAGCAGTATAAACATTATATGGAAACACTGACAATACCTATAACAAAGTAATTTGCTTGATTTACACTTAAAAAGTCAACACAGGATGAAATTATCAGCCCCTGATATTTACTGGCACTTGTAAAAAAACACTGATTTTTACAAACTGTCAGTAAATTTACTGGCGGTTGGCAACCCTGACCCAGAGTGGTGCGACTTCCAAAAATCCAGTCCACAGAACCTAGCTTCTAGGACAAGGCTCGACTGAAAGGTACTTGCATAGGTCGATAAGAAAATCATCGTAAACCGGCGGAGACATCTGTAATTAGGAACTAGCCAAGGTCAATAACAGGAAAACAGAGCAGAGAAACGTCCAAGGGCAAACTGGGTCAGCAACAGGTAAATAGATATCAGAAACAGGCTTGGGTAAAAGTTGCAGGTTAACAGCTGGAGTCCATGCAGCAACTTTCTAATTCAGCTCTGTTCCTTAAATAGGATGTCTGACGCTAAGTCTGGAATTAGGTGTGCACGCCTGTGAACCTGCAAACCTTATAAACAAAGGGCCAGTTTACTGTCCTTCAAACTTTAGAGGGGCCAACTGTGGCCAGAGGGAGAAGAAAATGTCCTGGTGTCATTGGGAGTAAACAATGCCCCATCATTGCTAATAGGAGGAGTAATACTGCCCCATCGTTGGTATTAGTGGAAGGAATAGTGCCACATCATTGGTGTCAGTGGGAAGAATAGTGCCCCATTGTCAGTGGCAGGAACTATGGGTAAACTTGGGTAAAAGTTGCAGGGTAACAGCTGGAGACCATCCAGCAACTTTCTAACTGAGCTCTGTTTCTTAAATAGGATGTTTGACGCTAAGTCTGGAATTAGGTGTGCATACCCGTGCACCTGCACACCCAGATATGGATTAGCAATTAGCAGTTTGGCACCAAACTGAGAGCCATGCAGATGTGGATGAAAAGCCTTGAACACACACGGTCTGCGCTCGGGGGGGGGGGGGGGGGGGGCGCTCATCTGCACGGCTGTCAGATTGGTGTCTGCGCAGTCGCTGTGTCCTCATAGACATGAATAGGCTGCCTGCACGCAGTACCTGGCAGCTCTAGCGGCCTAAAGACATGGCCATTCACAGAATACGGATACAAATGAGGCCTCAGGCCTTATTTGAACTGATGCTTTCCAGCATCTGACGTAAATTGAGGGTCCATATCCGCACATGGGAGAGAAAGCTGCAGCGCACAACTGCTAATAATGACGAATGGCGGTACGCTAGCTGGACGCAGGTATACACTGTGCTTGTGTTAAGACCTACACGGGTGCTAATCCTGGAACACGCAAATGTGGGGTTGCAGAATGTACACCTGTACTCGTGTGCGAGTGTACGCAAGCACCGTGTATACCCATGTACAGCCAATCATTATAATGGGCGGCTGTAAGCTGCAGCTGTTCTCTTTTTGGCGTGGAAACGTGACCGCAATTTATGTTGGATGCCTAAAAGCGTCTGTGTGCAGCGGCCTAAAGACATGGCCATTCAAAGAATACGGATGCAAATAAGGCCTCAGGCCTTATTTGAACTGATGCTTTCCAGCACCTGACGTAAATTGAGGGTCCATATCCGCACATGGGAGAGAAAGCTGCAGCGCACAGCTGGTAATAATGACGAATGGCGGCACGCTAGCTGGACGCGGGTATACGCTGTGCTTGTGTTAAGACCTACACGGGTGCTAATCCTGGAACACGCAAATGTGGGGTTGCAGAATGTACACCTGTACTCGTGTGCGAGTGTACGCAAGCACCGTGTATACCCATGTACAGCCAATCATTATAATGGGCGGCTGTAAGCTGCAGCTGTTCTCTTTTTGGCGTGGAAACGTGACCGCAATTTATGTTGGACGCCTAAAAGCATCTGTGTGCAGCGGGGCTTATTAGTATAATTTTAATATCTGATTATTCTGACAGAGAATTGAAAGCTATGAGTAGTTGAAATTGTTTTTATTAGGATTTTATGCTGTGTAGGATATATACATATATATATATATATATATATATATATATATATATATATTATACTCATGTTATTATTTATCAGTATTTTGATTAACTTTATTTTCACACATTTATGAGCTTTATTTCCAAAGCCAGGACATTTCCTCCTAATAAGAGGCTGTAATGTCACTAAGGCCATCACAGGAAACATCTCCCTGCTGCCTCTGTCATTCCTGTCACACCACAAGCCCGCCATATTCTGGAGGCATGAGGGGAAGAGGGGCGGGGTTTTCCTAGCACATGACGTCACCGCTCCAGACGGATGTTCCCGAAGGAACCCAGTCCGAACACCGTGGGCGGGGCTACAGCGGAAGTGGGACGTCTCGGGACGGCAGAGATAGAGAACCGGGCGTGGTTTACAGGGAAAAGAAGGCGTGCTGTGACGGGAGAAGGGACGGCTAGGTGGAAAGCTGGGCGTGGCTTTGCTTGCTTCCTCGAATGAGAGGCAGTGTAACGGTACAGTGGGCGTGGCCCGAGAGGGGCGAGCTGGGCGCTGTGGGATTAGGTGCATCTCTGGCAGCTGCGCGCCCCCGCTGCTGAGGGGTCGCTGTGTGAGGTGACGGGAGCGCGCTGCGGGCTGAGTAGGAGGCGGCGGAGGAGAGCAGAGGCCGGGTGTGAGGTGAGTGCTGGGACTAAGAAGGAGAGTCTACCTGTGTGGTCACCTACCTGAGGGGGGATATCATATAATAATACACTGAGAGTACTGGGTGCGGTGTCACAGAGGATACCCCGAGAGAGAGAGAGAGGATACCCTACACAGCACAGTATATATAGAGAGAATACCCTACACAGCACAGTATATATAGAGAGAATACCCTGTACACAGCACAGTATACAGAGAGGATACCCTACACAGCACAGTATATATAGAGAGAATACCCTGTACACAGCACAGTATATATAGAGAGAATACCATGTACACAGCACAGTATATATAGAGGGAGAGGGGATACCGTACATAGCACAGTATACAGAGAGAATACCATGTACACAGCACAGTATACAGAGAATCCCCTATACACAGCACAGTATACAGAGAGGGATGGGGGGGATACCGTACATAGCACAGTATACAGAGAAAGAGAATACCATGTACACAGAGAGAGGGGATACCCTACACAGCACAGTATACAGAGAGTATACCCTACACAGCACAGCATTCACAGAGAGGGGATACCCTGTACAGTATAGAGAGAGAGAATACCACATGCACAGTATACAAAGAGGGAGGGAGGATACCCTACACAGCACAGTATACAGATATAGAGGGAGAATGCCATGTGCATAGTATACAGAGGGAGAGGGGATACCGTACATAGCACAGTATACAGAGAAAGAGAATACCATGTACAGAGAGAGAGAGGGGATACCCTATACAGCACAGTATACAGTGAATCCCTTGTACACAGCACAGTATACAGATAGAGAGAGAATACCATGTGCATAGTATACAGAGAGAGAGAGGGAGGATACCCTACACAGCACAGTATACAGAGAAGAAATCCCCTGTAAACAGCACAGTATACAGAGAGGGAGGATACCCTACACAGCACAATATATACAGAGAGAGAGAATACCCTACACAGCGCAGCATACAGAGAGGGAGGATACCCTACACAGTGTAGAGTGAATCACCTGTACACACAGCACAGTATACACAGAATAAATCACCTGTACACAGCACAGTATACAGTGAGAGGATACCCTACACAGCACAGTATTTATGGAGAGAATACCCTGTACAGTATACAGAGAGAGGGAGGATACCCTGCACAGTATACAGAGAGGGAATCCCCTGTACACAGCACAGTATACAGAGAGGGAATCCCCTGTACACAGCACAGTATACAGAGAGAGAATACCCTGTACACAGCACAGTATACAGAGAGAGAATACCCTGTACACAGCACAGTATACAGAGAGAGAATACCCTGTACACAGCACAGTATACAGAGAGAGAATACCCTACACAGCACAGTATACAGAGAGGGAATACCCTACACAGCACAGTATACAGAGAGAGAATACCCTACACAGCACAGTATACAGAGAGAGAATACCCTGTACACAGCACAGTATACAGAGAGAGAATACCCTACACAGCACAGTATACAGAGAGGGAATACCCTACACAGCACAGTATACAGAGAGAGAGGGAGGATACCATACACAGAACTGTGTATATATAGAGAGAATACCTTGTGCACAGTAGAGAGGTACCCTACACAGCACAGTATACAGAGAGGGGGGATACCATACACAGCACAGTTTATAGAGAGAGCATCCCCTGTACACAGCACAGTATACAGAGAGAGAGAGAATACCCTACACAGCACAGTATACAGAGAGAGAGAGAATACCCTACACAGCACAGTATACAGAGAGCAGGAGGATACCCTACACAGCACAGTGTATGGAGAGAGAGCATCCCCAGTGCACAGTACAGTATACAGAGAGAGAGAGGGAGGGTACCCTATCCAGCACAGTATATAGAAAGGGAATCCCCTGTGCACAGCACAGTATACAGAGATAGAGAGGGGGATACCCTATACAGCACAGTGTACACAGAGAGAGGGAGGATACCCTACAAAGCACAGTGTATATAGAGAGAGCATCCCCTGTACACAGCACAGTATACAGATAGAGAGGATACTTTGTGCATAGCACAGTATACAGAGAGAGACTACAAAACACAGTATACATAAAGAGCATCCCCTGTGCACAGCACAGTATACAGAGAAAGATAGAGGGGGATACCCTGTACAGCACAGTATATAGAAAGGTTATCCCCTGTACACAGCACAGTATACAGAGAAGGAATTCCCTGTACACAGTATACAGAGAAAGAGAATACCACATGCACACTATACAAAGAGAGAGGGAGGATACCATACACAGCACAGTATACAGATAGAGAGAGGATACCATGTACGAAGCACAGTATAGAGAGAGAGAGAGGATACCCTACACAGCACAGTATATATAGAGAGGATACGCTACACAGCACAGTATATATATATATATATATATATATATATATATATATATATATATATATATATATATATATATATATATATATATAGAGAGAGAGAGAGAGAATAGCCTGTACATTATAAAGAGAGGGAGAATACTCTGTGCATAGCACAGCATACCGAGAGAGAATACACTACACTACACAGCACAGTATGCTGAGAGAGAGAATACCATGTGCAGAGTATACAGAGAGAGAGAGGGGGATACAGTACATAGCACAGTATACAGATAAAGAGAATACCATGTACAGAGAGAGAGAGGATACCCTACACAGCACAGTATACAGAGGGGGGGCACCCTACCCAGCACAGTATGGAGAGAGATAATAAATATACCATACACAGCACAGTATGGAGAGAGATAATAAATATACCATACACAGCACAGTATACAGAGAGGGAATACCCTGTACACAGTATACAAAGAGGGAGGGAGGATACCCTACACAGCACAGTATACAGATAGAGAGAGGATACCATGTGCACAGTATACACAGAGAGAGAGAGAGGGAGGGGGGTATACCCTACATAGCACAGTATACAGAGAGAGGGGATACTCCACACAGCACAGTATACAGAGAGGGGGGTACCCTGCACAGCACAGTATACAGTGAATCCCCTGTACACAGCACAGTATACAGAGAGAGGAGGATACCCTACACAGCACAGTATACAGAGATAATGCCCTGTACGCAGAACATTAAACAGAGAGGGAGGATACCCTACACAGCACAGTATATATAGAGAGAAGATACCCTACACAGCACAGTATACACAGAGAGAGGGGGGGGGGATACCCTACACAGCACAGTATACACAGAGAGAGGGGGGGATACCCTACACAGCACAGTATACACAGAGAGAGGGGGGGATACCCTACACAGCACAGTATACACAGAGAGAGGGGGGGGGATACCCTACACAGCACAGTATACACTCAGAGAGGGGTGGGGATACCCTACACAGCACAGTATACACAGAGAGAGGGGGGGGATACCCTACACAGAGAGAGGGGGGGGGGGATACCCTACACAGCACAGTATACACAGAGAGAGGGGGGGGGGGGATACCCTACACAGCACAGTATACACAGAGAGAGGGGGGGGGATACCCTACACAGCACAGTATACACAGAGAGAGGGGGGAGGATACCCTACACAGCACAGTATACACAGAGAGAGGGGGGAGGATACCCTACACAGCACAGTATACACAGAGAGAGGGGGGAGGATACCCTACACAGCACAGTATACACAGAGAGAGGGGGGGGGGGATACCCTACACAGCACAGTATACACAGAGAGAGGGGGGGGGATACCCTACACAGCACAGTATACACAGAGAGAGGTAGGATACCCTACACAGGGTAGAGTGAATCACCAGTACGCACAGTATACAGAGAATAAATCCCCTGTACACAGTATACAGTGAGAGGATACCCTACACAGCACAGTATTTATGGAGAGAGAGGGAGGATACCCTACACAGCACAGTATACAGAGAGCGAGGGAGGATACCATACACAGCACAGTATACAGAGAGAGAGGGGTAGGATACCCTACACAGCACAGTATACAGAGAGATAATGCCCTGTATGCAGCACAGTATACAGAGAGGGCATACCCTGCACACTATACAGAGAGAGAGGGAGGATACCATACACAGCACAGTATATATAGAGAGGGGGGGAGGATACCATACACAGCACAGTATATATAGAGAGGGGGGGAGGATACCATACACAGCACAGTATATATAGAGAGGGGGGGAGGATACCCTACACAGCACAGTATATATAGAGAGGGGGGGAGGATACCATACACAGCACAGTATATATAGAGAGGGGGGGAGGATACCATACACAGCACAGTATATATAGAGAGGGGGGGAGGATACCATACACAGCACAGTATATATAGAGAGGGGGGGGGAGGATACCATACACAGCACATTTTATTGAGAGAGCATCCCCTGTACACAGCACAGTATACAGAGAGAGAGAATACCCTACACAGCACAGTATACAGAGAGAGGGAGGATACCCTACACAGCACAGTGTATAGAAAGGGAATACCCTGTTCCAGCACAGTATACAGAGCTAGAGAGGGGGATACCCTACACAGCACAGTATACACAGAGAGAGGGAGGATACCCTACAAAGCACAATGTATAGAGAGAGAGGGAATACCCTGTACACAGCACAGTAGAGAGAGAGAATACCCTACACAGCACAGCATACAGATAGAGAGGATACTCTGTGCATAGCACAGTATACAGAGAGAGAGAGGGAGGATACCCTACACAGCACAGTATATAGAAAGGGAATCCCCTGTACACAGTAGAGAGAATATCCTACACAGCACAGTATACAGAGAGAGAGAATATCCTGTCATCATACGGTGTTGCATATACAGTATATCTTATTTATATACTATATTGATCTGTCTTTCCATGTACCTGGCATTGTGTGTCCTCTGGCTGTGGATTGGCATCCTGTGTACTTGGTGTGGTGTGCGGCTGTCATGTGATCTGTGCCCTGGTGGCATTCTGTGTAGTGTGTGTGTCTCCCCTATGTGTACGCGGCCCTGTCATGTGTACGCGGCCCTGTCATGTGTTGCGGCCCTGTCATGTTTTCTGTGTCCTCAAATAACATCCTTTTTGTGTTTTGTACCCTCATTTTTCAGCAGAGCTCATCATGTATCATGTGATCATTTCTTCTACATGAATCGGGTGGTTTTGGTTTAGATCAGTTGTGCTGTGCGGCTCTTTACATTTACCATTACACTCCCTTTATTGGCCCTCCTGCAAAAAAAAAAAAAAAAAAAAAAAAAAGCCCTGTACACAGGTTATATGTATGTGTTTTATTATTTTCCCTGTGGCACGTGTGTTCAAATCTTACACTTCTTTTTTATCTTTCCTGTATGACTTCTTTTATATGGTTGACCTTTGCCCTTAGGGCGCTCTAGTTCTCCTCCTAATGTTGTTTGCTGTGCTTCCCTTTGGGCTCACGTGTTGTGCCCGTTGATAGGCGGTGTGGGACCCATCCGTGGTGAAGCTTCCACCTGTGATTTGGTGCCCTGTAGGGGGTAGATGTTGGTGCAGGGCGGCCCATCCCTGTGTAAACACGGCCACACTCTGTTCAGTCTTATCTCTCTGAAGATAAATTCAACTTTTGAAATGTTTTTGTTTGGTTTAGTGTGACTTCTCACGCTGCACGTTATTTCCTGCATTCCCAGCGCAGGGAAAAATGCCATCCTAATCGAAAGCCTTTAATACTTTGCGGCAAATTTTGAAATTTGCCACATTCGCACACAATAAAATGTTGCTTCAGCCGATCCCATCTGCAGTTTTTCGATTCACGCCAGTTTTGCGGGGTGGCATCTTTTTTTTTTTTTTTTTTCTTTACAACCCGTCATCAAAAATTTTGAAATAAATCGAGAACAAAAATGTATACTATTTGAGCTTACCGGTGCTTAGATGTAATGGCTGTGTTTAGTTTTCGTTTTCCAGGCCACTTAGTATTCCTGCCAGGAACACACTTCCTGTCCTGGGGTGACAACTTCACTGCACTGTTTATAAGGAGTAGTCTTGTCACCCCAGGACAGTGATGGAGAACCTTGGCACTCCAGATGTTTTGGAACTACATTTCCCATGATGCTCATGCACTCTGCAGTGTATTGGAGCATCATGGGAAATGTAGTTCCAAAACATCCGGGGTGCCAAGGTTCGCCATCACTGCCCAAGGACACGGCTACAGAACATCTCCCCCTTTTTTTCTTTTCTTTGTAACCTATGGGCCCTTTCCCAAGAGAAATGTGTTGGCTGCCATCCCAGTTTTTGAAAATGCTACTTGCCTGGCTGTCTCCTGGCTTTTTCATGGGAAATGTATTATGTGGATCAGGAATTTCTGGTTTATTGACTCAATTTAAAGAAGTACAGCCAGAGCTCATTTGGCTGTACTTCTTCTGTGGTATCACAGGAGTGCAGTTTGTTCTGTAGTCCGGTGACCCATTTTCAGCAGACAGCGGGTTGAAGTCACAGGCTGGTGAAAGATTCTGACCATATGTTTGGGGTCCGCCCACAACTCTGGACCGGCACCAGGCTCAGCCTCTCATTGAGCCAATGAGGGTCTGAGCCAGCCGCTCCTGCCCCCTCCACAGCCTCTGGGGGGGGGGGGGGTGCAGAGCAGACTGCCGGTGACTGGCAGCGCTCTGTTCTACGGAGCTCTGAGAACCGAGCGATCAGCTGTGTTTGAATGCTCTGTTCTCATTCTTGGAGGCGGCGGGGGACAGATGCTGCATCCACCTCCAGTAAGTATAATTAAAAAAGAAAAAAGTAAAATTGTTTTGTACGCATCGCAACGGCTTAGTATATCCGTGTGTGTTTTTTTTTTTTTTTTTTTCTTCTAGGACAAATTGGGCTTTCATTTGGTGGGAAATGGTAATGGAGATCTCCTCCTGATTTTATTTATTTATTTTATTTATTTTTTTTATTTTAAAAGGAAAATTGGCACACTTTTTTTTTTTTTTCCTTGTCCTTTTTAGTATCGGTGTCAGTTTGTTTTAGGTTGGATAAAAGAAAAGCAAAATGTGCTATATTATTTCTCTAATAATTCTGGGCCATACTACAGATACAAACAAATAATATACATGTGTGTCATATCCCTGCAATCGTCAGGAGTAGGAGAATTTATTTATTTTCTGTACTTCAGTGGTAGGTTATGGTAATATCAAGGAATATACAGCTAGATTTAGTTATAAATTTTTATATATATATATATATATATATATATATATATATATATATATATATATATATATATATATATATATATATATATATATATATATATATATATATATATATGTTTTATAAAATAAAAATAAATTTTAAAACATATTTTTTTTTTTTTTTTTTATCCTACCTTACGGCTGGGGAAAAAAATCAATTTGGTCGAGAGGTCAAATCGATTCAAATTTTCAGCAAATTGATTTTTTTTTTTTTTTTTCTTTTCACCAGGACCGGCGCTGACACTGCGCCGGTCCTGAGGAGTTGCGGGCAGGAGTTTTTAGATGAGGCCACGGCTTCGGCCTAGTCCGCGAGGCCGGACACCGTGGACTAGGCCGAAGCCGCGGCCTCACCTAAAAACTCCTGCCCGCATCAAAAAAAAAAAAACAAAAAAAAAAAAAAAACTTGAATCGTGAATAGAGTGGTGTTTTTTTTTTTTTTCGCCCAGCTCTATCCTACCTACAAGACACTGACCTAGATCAAACCGTTATCTAGCTATTTTTTTATTTTTTTTTTATTTTAATCTATACAGCAGGGAAAAGTATTATTTGATCCCCTGCAGATTTTGTAAGTTTGCCCACTTACAAAGAAATGAAGGGTCTATAATTTTTTATGATGGCGACAGAATATCAACCAAAAATCCATTAAAAAAAAAAACCACACGATACAAATGTTATAAATGGAGTTGCAGTTCAGTGAATAAAATAAGTATTTGACCCCCTACCAACCAACAATAATTCTGGCTCCCACAGACTGGCTACAGTAGGTGCTCATGTGGTACACAGATTAGACCTGTCAATGTAAGAAGGTTCTCCTAACGACAATTCGTTATAAAAGACAACTGTCCACAGAATCTTTTTTCCATTCAAACCTCACCATCATGGGGAAGACCAAAGAGCTGTCAAAGGATGTCGGGGACAAGATTGTAGACCTGCACAAGGCTGGAATGGGCTACAAGACCATCTACGAGAAGCTTGTTCAGGAGGAGACAACTGTTGGAGAGATTATTTGCAAATGCAAGAAATACAAAATATCCATCAATCTCCCTCAGTCTGGAGCTCCATGCAATTATTTTGCCTCATGGGGTGAGGATGATCCTGAGAAAAGTGAGGGATCAGCCCAGAACTACACGGAAGGAGCTTGTGAATGATCTCAAGGCAGTTGGGACCACAGTCACCAGACAAACCATTGGTAACACAATACGTCGCCATGGACTGAAATCCTGCAGCACACGCAAGGTCCCCCACCTCAAGAAGGTACGTGTACAGGCCCATCTGAAACTTGCCAATGAACATCTAAATGTTTCAGAGAAGGATTGGGAGAAAGTGCTGTGGTCAGATGAGACCAAAATTGAGCTCTTTGGCATTAACTCGACGTGCCGTGTTTGGAGGAAGAAAAATGCCGACTATGACCCTAAGAACACCATCCCTACAGACAAGCACAGAGGTGGAAACGTGATGCTTTGGGGCTGTTTCTCTGCTAAATGTATTGGATGAGAATCTTGGATGAGAACCTTCTTCACTCAGCCAGAACACTGAAGATGGGTCGTGGATGGGTCTTCCAGCATGACAATGACCCAAAACATACCGCCAAGGAAACAAAGGAGTGGCTCCAGAAGAAGCACATTAAGGTCATGGATTGGCCTAGTCAGTCTCCAGACCTTCCTTATGGAGGGAGATGAAACTTCCAGTTGCCAAGCGACAGCCAAGAAACCTTATGGATTTAGAGAAGATCTGTGAAGAAGAGTGGACCAAAATCCCTCCTGAGATGTGTGCAAACCTGGTCACCAGAAACGTCTTACCTCTGTGATTGCCAACAAGGGTTTCTCCACCAACTACCAAGTCATGTTTTGCTTGGAGATTAAATACTTATTTTACTCACTGAACTGCAACTCAATTTATAACATTTGTATTGTGTGTTTTATTTTTTTTTCTGGATTTGTGGTTGATATTCTGTCTTTTATCATTTAAAGTACACCTATGATAAATTATAGACCCTTCATTTCTTCTCTGAAGGGAGGGGATCATGCTCTGCTTCAGTATGTCACAGTACATGTTGGCATTCATGGTTCCCTCAAAGAACTGTAGCTCCCCAGTGCCGGTGTCTTGCCGAATAAGTTCCTTCGGCGGATAAGTTCCCCCCCCCTGTACTGCGCAGGCGCAGCGCCTGCGCAGTACCAACTAGTAACAGCCGCTGGAGATAGCCGAAGCTAAAAATCCACAATCAGCTGTACACGGCGCCTGCGCTCTGGGTCCAGGTTCCTTCCCTACCATCCAAGTGGACCTAGAGGGGGAATCTAAAAGAGCCGAGCGCAGCGAGGCCGTGCCCAAAGCGCGGCGAGCGAAGCGAGCCCACGAGGGGCCCTCTTACAGGCGCCGTCTACAGCTGATTTGGACCTATTCCCCTTCGGCTATTTCCGCCGGGTCCTTATCCGCCGAGTGGAACTTTCTCGGAAGAACACCGGCAGCACTCATGCAGCCCCAGACCATGACACTCCCACCACCATGCTTGACTGTAGACAAGACACACTTGTCTTTGTACTCCTCACCTGGTTGCCGCCACACACGCTTGACACCATCTGAACCAAATACATTTATCTTGGTCTCATCAGATCACAGGACATGGTTCTAGTAATCCATGTCCTTAGTCTGCTTGTCTTGTGCACCATCTTTAGAAGAGGCTTCCTTCTGGGACGGCAGCCATGCAGACCAATTTGATGCAGCGTGCGGCGTATGGTCTGAGCACTGACAGGCTGACCCCCCCACCCCTTCAACCTCTGCAGCAATGCTGGCAGCACTCATACGTCTATTTCCAGGGAGGGAAAATGGCTAATTGGGCCCAGTTTGGACATTTTCACTTAGGGGTGTACTCACTTTTGTTGTCAGCGGTTTAGACATTAATGGCTGTGTGTTGAGTTATTTTGAGGGGACAGGAAATTTACACTGTTATACAAGCTGTACACTCACTACTTTACATTGTAGCAAAGTGTCATTTCTTCAGTGTTGTCACATGAAAAGATAGAATAAAATATTTACAAAAATGTGAGGGGTGTACTCACTTTTGTGAGATACTGTATATTGTTCTTAATACTTTACTGAGATGGTATATTTCATGTAATATTTGTGTCCCCCACCAAGTCACCATCATGTTATATTACCTATGCCCAGGCTGTAGAGAGCATTTCACTTTTTAAAGATGATTTGAATCCAAAGTATAAATATACAAAAATGTTGTGTCCAGTGCAGAGAAGGATGTACACTGAGGGGTCTGTTTATAAATTATTTGATGTGGGAATGTTTTAGCACTCATGCAAATGTTGTGGATAATGCCTCATAATGTGTTTGTAATGTACACTATATTGTCAAAAGTATTGTGACGCCTGCCTTTACACGCACATGAACTTTAATGGCATCCCAGTCTTAGTCCGTAGGGTTCAATATTGAGTTGGCCCACCATTTGCAGCTATAACAGCTTCAACTCTTCTGGGAAGGCCGTCCACAAGGTTGTGGAGTGTATCTATGGGTATTATTTGACCATTCTTCCAGAAGCGCATTTGTGAGGTCAGGCACTGATGTTGGACGAGAAGGCTTGGCCTAAACCTTCTTTTATTTTTATACAAAAAGGGGAAAAAAACAATGTGCCTATACTTTCTTGCTCTGTGCAATAGTTTTGCACTGGGCAGACCCAATCCTCTTCTTTTTGGCGTACCCAGCCAGCGCTCCAGGCCCCACTTCATCTGGTGCCCCCCCCCCCCCCCCCAAATAAAGCTGCTTTCCATGTTTCCATGGGGGCACCTGTGCGGGCTCGCTCCCGAGTCCCGCTGCTGCATCCATTGACACAGACAGTGGGACTCAGCCCTGTTCCCGTGTCACAGGGTTTGATTGACAGCAGCAGGAGCCAATGGCTTCTGCTGCTATTAATCTGTCCAACGAACACAGCAACAGCGGCTGGAGTTGCAGCGTTTGTACACATCGGTGGATCGGACTCGGTTAAGAAAAAGGGGGGATTTGGGGGGAGCTGCAGCACGGAAGGTTTTTCATCTTGATGCATGGAATGCATTTAGCCCTCATGCACACAGGCTGTTAAAAAAATGTTATGAAAACGCCAGTATCTTTGCAGTGATTTTTTTAAACTTTTTTCAGCTTTTTTCAGCGTTTTTGCAATAGCGTTTTTGAGCGCTTTTGAACGTTTTTCCGCGTTAGCGTTTTTGAGCGTTTTTTTTTTTTTTCAAATTTTTTTTTTTTTTTTTTCAATGGATCAAAAACGCTAAAAAACGCTGGTGAATGACGTTTTTGAGCGTTTTTCAGCGTTGGAGCGTTTTTACAGCTGAAAAACGTCTTTCAGAACCCACTGGTCCTGGGTTTTTTTTTACAGCTTAAAAACGCCTATGCCACTTGCAGCTCAAAAACGCCTAGGTGGGCATGAAGCCATAGACTAACATAGACCGGCCTTTTTAAGCTGCAAAAAAAAGCTCAAAAAAGCAGCTGTAAAAACGTCCGTGTGCATGAGGACAAGGTGAAAAACTTTATGCTTACAACCACTTTTTTTTGTATCTTTTTCTCCCTGCTAGGGGAGAAAAAGATACAATGTATTACATTGTATTATATCTTGTTCTCTATTCAAGCAGAGAAAGCAACACAGAGACCGGCTGTACAGTGATCACTGTGATAGCCAATCGGAGGCAATCACAGTGATCAGACGATTGGAACTGGACCTCCAGCTTCCCGATCATTAGTAAGGGGGTCAGAGCTCTAGGGGAGAGCTCGGTCTCTGTGCTGGAAGCAGGCTGTGCGGCGCACCTTCGATATAAACACAGCGGTGTGCATGTATGCAGCCTTAATCCTATGTACAGTGTATTCTGTCAGTACAATTCTATGCGGTCTCTGACCATCTCCTGTATCGTGTCTGCAGTCTCTGACCATTTCCTGTATCATATTCTCAGTCTCTAATTTATCTGTTGTATCTTGCTGTTGGTCTTTGATTACAATCTGTTGTTTCTGACAAGATTATACATATTATGCACTCCTCAATGTTATGTGCAGCTCTTTGTTGAGCACGTAAGGGCCCCCCATATAATTAAATGTGGCCACCACTGATGTAGAGTTTTCTTACAAGCCCTTAGTGATATATGCTTATCGTTTCATGTCATTAAAAGGCTGGTACATGTAGTCTGTCAACGGGTGCTTTTTTTTTTTTTTTTTTTTGTCAGTGTGTTGTATGTGTAAAATCTAGTCATCACTCTGATAGAGGACTTGTGTAATAACAATAATAATAAATCATCATAACAACAAGGTGTCACATTGCTGACACACCACTGGCATGTGTGACTCTCTATCCAGAGCTTTTTTTTTTTTTTTTTTTTTTTTTTTTTTTTGGAGTGCAGCCACTATGGCAGATTAAGGTTCCATACCTGGCAATTCATCTATTCTTCTAAGAACATAACATCAAAAAAAGTGTAATATTCTGGGCTCAGTGTGGTCCTTTCAGTCATTGTGGGCATCCTTCCAGCAGTCCAAGAATGGGGGGCCCCAATCTTTTTTTTATTTTGCTGGATGCTGTAATTTAATTTATTAATAAAATGCAAATTTATTTATAGGAATAAATGCGTTTTTTTTGGGGTTTTTTTTTTTTTTTTTTTCCCTAAAGGATAAGTCCATTTAAAAAAAAACAAAACAAAATCCACATTTTACAGGTTAAAAAAATAAATAAAAATGTATGTATGTGTATATATCTATATCTATAATAAACTTATTATAATTTTTTTTTTTTTTTTTTTTTTTTTTGAGCCTGCACCCGCGATCAGATGATTGCAGGTCCAATGTCGGGCCTTTGCAGGCTCAGTCAGCTGTGTGTCTGAACATCCCATAAAGGCAGACAGTTGCTGAAGTCTACGAAAAAAATCAGTCCCCAGCGCCCTCGCAGTTCATTGAAAGTTACAGGGCGTCTTCCGCAGCGGAAGATGGTACTGGTAGTTTATTAATTCGCAGTATTCTAAGAATGAGTGATGCGGGTGTGGGGGGGGGGGGCAAAGCCCAGCACAGCCTTGCTGTTTTCAGATTGCGACAGCAGGAGCGGATCCCCTGCCTGCGGTCATCTGGGGGAGGTGCAGGTGCGGTGAGGTACTTTAGTAACATGTTACATCCTAAATATGGGTATAATATGTTACTAGAAGTGAACTTATCCTTTAATACTCATGGGACACTGATGCTCTTGATATAAATAATCTTATTTATTTATTTATTTTTTATCTCTACAAAGTTTGTATTTATAGATGTACACACATATTTGATTGTAACATCTATAGACTCTCATTCCCACTAGAAGCCGAATCTACAGTAGGTATACATACCTTTTTTAAATTTTGAAGACCTTCCCCCCTTTCTCTGGAGACGACAGTGGGAGGTCCCTACTCCTGGACAGCGAATGTAATGGTTTTTGACTGCTTTTCTGTCCAACAGGCCATGCAGATGCGGTAATGTGTCTAATGGCCTGGACTAACAGGAAGTGGGTTGGATGATGCTGAGAGTCACCTGTTGATCTCACAGCTGTGAACTATTTTTTTTTTTTTTTTTTACTGTGCAGCCATTTACTAAAGAAGACAAAATGATGGTTCAATTTGACAATCCTAAAAAGGCTTACTTGAAAAATGTTGTGATTTCTGCCTGTCTGCTTGGCCGTCTCTTTCCACAGCTTCCTGGATTCCCTTAGAAATACAGGGGGGTTAGTGGAGCAAAACTGTGGCATACAATGTAAACATAAGTCCATACAAGAGTCCTTTTGAGCTGTGTTGCTCTAGTGTAAGATGGACAGTCTTTTGTACCCAGGGCAGCCTTGCAAAGGGAGTTGAAGCAAACTCCAAAGCATGTGAAAAAAAACAAAACAGAAAAGGCCCTATTTAAGTAAAACTGTATAATTTTATTGAACAAGGTGCATTACAAGACTCACATGGAGGTTTCTTTTATAGAGACATAGCGAAGTCCAATGAAACATCAGTCTCCGTTCTGGCTGGCAGCATAGCGAAGTCCAGTGAAACATCAGTCTCCGTTCTATTCCTGTAGGGCCGTGTAGAGCAGAGCCGGTGTCTTGCCGAGAAAGTTCCCTCGGTGGATAAGGTCCCCCCTGTACTGCGCAAGCGCTGCGCTTGCGCAGTACGAATGATCAGGAGCTGATCAGGAGCTGATCAATCAGCTGTACATGGCGCCTGCGCCTTAGGTCCAGGCTGAAGCCCCACCATCCAAGTGGACCTAGAGGGGGAATAAAAAAGTGCAGAGCGGGGCCGTGCCCGAAGCGTGGCGAGCGGCTCTCTTACAGGCGCCGTGTACAGCTGATTTCTTCTCTATTTCGCTTCGGCTATTTCCGCCGCCTCCTACTGCGCAGGCGCTGCGCCTGCGCAGTAGAGGGGGGTCCTTATCCGCCGAGAGGAACTTTCTCGGCAGAACACCGGCGTCCTGTCCGCCAGTTGTCTTCCGGCACCCGGGGCGGGAACCAGAACGAGGTCTAGAACGCAGAGTCAGCAGGCCTAGGAAGAGGGCTGGAGCGCAGCCTATGGCGGGATGACGTCACGGACGTGATGCAACGCGTTTCAGAGCGTGCGCAGTGGTAAGATGGAAACGCGTCGCATCATGTCCGTGACGTCATCCCGCCATACGCTGCGTTCCAGCCCTCTTCCTAGGCCTGCTGACTGCGTTTCAGACCTCGTTCTGGTTCCCGCCCCGCGAGCCGGAAGACACCTGGCGGACAGGACGCCGGCTCTGCTCTATACGGCCCTACAGGAAGAGACTTGATGCTGCCAGCCAGAACGGAGACTGATGTTTCACTGGACTTCGCTATGCCTCTATAAAAGAAACCTACATGTGAGTCTTTTAATGCACCTTGTTCATTAAAATTGTACAGTTTTACTTACGCCTTTTTTCTGTTTTTTTTTTTTTTTTTCCTGGATTGCCTGCATGTTCCCCTCAATTTCTAAGGACTACATATCCCATAATACCTTGCTGCCTGCAAGCAGTAATCCCTGTACTGACCCCGCCTCCTGAAACTCCTCCTCCTGCCAGGCAGGCTTTGTGAAATGTGTGATTACAGCAACGCCCACACACAGGGCATCATAGTGACAACGTGTCACAGAAATCAATTAATAAATAAAAAAAAGTTTGCGGATGTTTACAAAGTAAAGTTTACGAACTTTAAGATCACTCAGGTTAGTCGGTGGAGGATAGAAAGAAATAATTGAAATATAATGTGGAAATTAATATGATTTTTCGTTTTGACCATAGATCCGCAGAAATGCAAATGTACAGTAAGCGTGCGCACACATCGAGAGTTACCAATAACTAAAGATTTATACAGATGCATTCACGGCTGCTTCCTGTTCATTTCAAACAAGATTTTGGTTTACTGCGTTTGTTTGAAAACGATCCTGTGTGTACGTGACATACTTCCTTTTTTATTTTTATGACAATGACCTTATTAAAGTAAAGGGTCGGCTCCACTGAGGTCTGGGCAGGCTTGCATCCAGTGTTAATTTAGTCGACTAAATGAATACTATTTTAGTCGACTAAAATACAACTAAAAGCCATTTAAGTCAAAAGACTAAAATGAGACTAAAACTAAGCAATTTGTAAAACATTTTTTTTTTATCTTCCCGCATTCCCTGCGTTAAGGTAAAAGTTTTAGACTTGGAACCACGTTAACCACTTCAGCCCTGGAAGGTTTACCCCCCCCCCCTTCATGACCAGGCCATTTTTTTGCGATACAGCACTGCGTTATTTTAACTGACAATTGCGCGGTCGTGCGACGCTGTACCCAAATTAAAATTTAAAGTCCTTTTATTTTTCCCCCCACAAACAGAACGTTCTTTTGGTGATATTTGATCACCCCTGCGGCTTTTATTTTATGCGCTATAAACAAACAAAACTGACAATTTTGAAATTTTTTTTTTACTTTTCTGCTATAAAACCCATCCAATAATAAAATGTCAAAAATTTGATTTCTTCATCAATTTAGGCCAATTTCTGCTACGTGTTTTTGTAAAAAATAAATCCCAATAAGCGTATATTGATTGGTTTGCGCAAAAGTTATAGTGCCTACGTACTATGGGATATTTTTATGGAATTTTTATTTTATTTCTTTTTACTAGTAATGGCAGTGATCAGCGACTTTTATAGCGGGACTGCGACATTGCGAGGGACTATTTGGATGCTAAGTAACACTTTTTTTTTTTTTTTTGGGAACCATTGACACCAATACAGTGATAAGTGCTAAATAATATGCACCGTCGCTGTACTAACGACACTGGCAGGGAAGGGGTTAACGGGGGCCATGAAAGGGTTAAATGTGTCCCTAAGGAGTGCTTTTCTATCGGTGTGGGAGGTGCTTGTACTGTAAGAAGACAGAGATCTGTATTCCTGCTAAGCAGAAACACAGGATCTCTGTCGTCTCCTGCCACAGAACGGCGGTCTGCCTTGTTTTTACATAGGCAGATCGCTGTTCTGTCTGCCTTGGGAACGGTTGGCGGGTCCCGGCAAACATCGGGTCCGCCGCAACACGCCGAATGGCTCCCGCAGATAAACGCTCAAAAATGTGGCTCCCCATCGTTTTTTTTTTTTTTTTTTTTTTTTTTTTTTTTTGTTTTTTACTTTTTTTTTTTTTATCCAATTGAAGGGGAAAAAAAAAACGCTATTGCAAAAACGTTGAAAAACTTGCTGCAAAGTTGCTGCCTTTTTTTAACCTTATTATAATGTCCAGTGCGCATAAGTAAGGGTATATACTTGAATAGAGTTTAATGTCAAGTGAACCTCCCTCTCTTTTGTTTTGTACTTTAATTTAGATCTTTAATTAATTTAATCTTTAGAATGTAAGCTCTACGAGCAGGGCCCCTCCTGTACCTTTTGTATTAAACTGTAATTGTGTTGTCCCCCTTATACATTGTAAAGCGCTACGTAAACTGTTGGCGCTATATAAATCTCGTATAATAATAATATTAATAATAATAATTTAGTATAAAAGGTTGGCAGTTTGTGAGGTGTTGAGCACAGAACTGCATTTAGCTGCTTCCTATTTTGCAAGGAAACTGATTTTATTACATTTATTAAATTGACCTATCATTTTTATCTTGCTTTTTTATTTTTCCTTTTTTTTTTTTTTTTTTTTTTTTCCTAGTCTAAATTGCACTTTTTTTATTTTTTATTTTTTTGAATGGCATATTTCTATGTAAATAGGATTTTTGTAATAGTTTCCGGGAGCCACATCTTCTCTCTTAGGTAGGTGGAATTGGTGGTATTTAGTAATGATGTGTAAGTGGAAATGTTCTTGGTTGTTAGGGGTATAAAAGTCATCATTTTGTTCAATGCTCACCTTTTTTTATAGAATGAACTTGTATGTACCGACACCCGGGGTGACTGGTTGGGTTGACGATGTTCTCGGTAAGATGATTTGTGTAGCTGGTTTGCAGTGACCTTTGTCATCTCACAGCACATGATGTACATGGTGCATGTCATCTATACGGGAATGAAAAGGCCGTTGTCATGGTAACTAGTTTAGCGTGTTTCTCATTAGTGTACATTACAGTAGACTGGACAGAGCTCTGGAGCCGTGTGTTGGTGTTTTCTTTATAGTCCGGTAAAGGCATCAGCCAATCCAAAATAGATGCTGACGACTTGCACTGTGTGAGTGAGGGTTGTCTCTTCGGCTTGCTGGCCGAGACATGTTCTCTTTAGTTATGTGCAGTGGATGCTGGTGGTGGTCCTTATGGTGGTATCCAGTGGCGGCTGGTGTGTTTTTTTTTTTTTTTTTTTGGGGGGGGCAGCAGATGACCCCCCCCCCCCCCCCCGCTGTTTGTCGGTTGGTCCGACACTTACCCCATCAGTGGGTGACAGGCAGCGTGGTGCAGCAGCTCCGTGTCCTCTCCTCCATGGCGGCTTCCAGCTCCTCCCCCCTCCTCCTAGGCATCCAATAGGATCGCCTGTCCTTTTCAGCCGTTCGGGTGACCGGTGTCAAAACCATATTCCCGATTGGCCAGGAGGAGGATCACAGTTACAACATTATTCAAACGCTGTTGTAACACACCTGGGTGGGATCGGAGCGCACTCTCTGCGACCCTGGGCCCCACTCTATATTGAGGCCTATTAGAGCCTCTGGCAAACCCCCCAGTTAGAATCACTCCCCTAGGACACACTTAACCCCTTCATCGCCCCCTAGTAGTTAACCCCTTCCCTGCCAGTGTAATTAACACAGCAGTCAATGCATTTTTATAGCACTGATCACTGTATAAATGCCAATGGTCCCAAAATAGTGTCAAAAGTGTCCGATGTGTCCGCCATAATGTCGCAGTCACTAAAAAAAACGCAGATCGCCGACCATTACTAGTAAAAAAAAAAAAAAAAAAAAGCCATAAAACTATCCCCTATTTTGTAGTTTTGTAGACGCTATAACTTTTGAGCAAACCAATAAATATACGCTTATTGCGATTTTTTTTTTTTTTTTTTTTTTTTTTTTTTTCAAAAAATATGTAGAAGAGTACATATCGGCCTAAACTGAGGGAAAAAAATTGTGTTTTTATATATTTTTGGGGATATTTATTATAGCAAAATGTAAAAAATATAGCTTTTTTTTTTTTTTTTTTTGTTTATAGCGCAAAAAATAAAAACCACAGAGGTGATCAAATACCACCAAAAGAAAGC
Organism: Aquarana catesbeiana; assembly: GCF_042186555.1. Classification (NCBI taxonomy): domain Eukaryota; kingdom Metazoa; phylum Chordata; class Amphibia; order Anura; family Ranidae; genus Aquarana; species Aquarana catesbeiana. The sequence goes on along the minus strand of NC_133328.1, from coordinate 628,655,542 downwards.
TCTATTTGTGGGGAAAAAAAGGACGTCAATTTTGTTCGGGTACAACGTCGCACGACCGCACAATTGTCAGTTAAAGCGATGCAGTGCCGAATCGCAAAAAGTGCTCTGGTCAGGAAGGGGGTAAATCCTTCCAGGGCTGAAGCGGTTAAAAATGTCATTCACGTGCTATTGAGGGGAAACAGAAAAATTCGAAGGCAAAATATTAGCAGATTAAGATTCAGCATTAATGTACAGACAAGTGAATTTTAAAGTAGTGTGAAACAAAGTAGTGTTTTATTTATTTATTTTTTTTATATAATGTTAATACATTGAACACAATGAAATCATCATTCCCCAGTACATTATTTGCTTCCCTGAATTTCACAGGTAGGAGTTAATAGTGGACAGTGCAGTCTCCAGTCAGTCTGTTAGCTTTTGAGGAGGGAGGAGCATGGGAGTGCCTTGCCATCCTAGGCTATGGGGGCTGTGTGTTTCTGTTGATGTGTACAGTGCAGGAAGACGCAGCTCTAGTCCCTGCATATAAGTGTGGCTTCATAGGGTGCTGCAAGGGTAAAGAGCCTGAAACGGGAAACCTGGGGCAGCAGTCATGGCTCCGGCTTAAACTGCAACACAGGCAAGAACTAATGATAAAGAAGCTGAATGCTCTGTAAGTGATTAGGGTCTGTTCACAGCACCTGTTGTGTTACAACACAGTGACTGCTGGACAGTGCAGTCCGGCAGGATCATCGTAGTGCTGATGGGCTGATCTCGGCTCATTCACTGTTCCCTTTGTGTTTTTGTGTGTTGTGTTTTTGTGTGGTGTGTTGTGTGTGTGTGTGTTTTCAAATTTCAAAGCCGCATGTCATTGCCACTTCGGGTGCGACTTGGAAGACATCTGTGTGGCTTCATGCACAGATGCTAGGGGTGCAACGGATTTTCACCGATCCGTGATCCGAACGGGTCAACCTTTTCGGATCGGCACACCACGCGATCCGCGGAGCGCTCCGCTGCCTCGGCCTTAGGAAAGGCAGCGGCTTCCGCCTAGCTCCAGAGCGGCGGCCATCTTGGTACACCCGGTGGCAGTGATGGTCGGGGAGATTGTGGATATTACAGCAGTGGGGGAGATCAAGTAATTTAAAAGTGTTAATAAACAAAAAGACAAAACTTATGCTTATTTGTCTTGTTTGTTTGTTTTTTTTTTTTTTTGCTGATCCGAAAATTATCCGATCCACGACTCTGATCCGGGGAACGATCCGAACCATGAGTTTTTTTTAGATCCGTCGCACCCCTAACAGATGCCTAGTCACAAGTCACACCCGGAATCGCCAAAAGTAGCGCAGTAACTACTTTTTCAAGTCGGTGTCGCAACGGTTTTGAACAGTGCGATTGCCGGCAATAGGGTACGACTTGTCATGCAATTTTTTTTTTTTTTTTTGACCTGTCAAATCGCATGACAAGTCGTTCCCAATGTAAACCGGGGTTAGTGACATTTTGGTTCAATTGGCTGCCGCATGGTGCAAGGTGGGGGGATTGCCTCACACTGTGCTGAAAAAAAAAAAAAAAGTAAGGCAAAGTGCGAGGAATTTTTATAGTCCTCTGTAGACTTAAACAGGTCTACTTTGTTTTGTTTTATGTTACTTTATAGCAGGTAATAAAGCAAGAAGCTGCATCAGGGCTGATCTGTGCGGCACAGGCACCCGGACGTATTTGATTGGTTGATCTCTGAGCCGTCGTTTCAGTCCAGGAAGTAGAGTGTGACTCTGGATGACTGAACAAAGGTGGCTCTGTCCGAGAAAATCATTGTCAGTGGGGACTATTGTGAACTTTTGTGAGAGATAATAAACGACATAGAAGTGTTGCACCCAACATTTCTTCCCATGCATGCCCTTTAGCACGGGACCAAATATCCAACGTTGGGTCCACTTTAAGTGCAGGCTGCATTGCTTCACAGCCTCCAGTCCTACTTAGGCCTACCCTGATGCCTGGATTAGAGAGGTTTGAACCAACACTGGTTGCTCTGGGGGGGATACACAGACAGTACATAGTGCTGCCACTTTGATGCATGAGCCACTGTTTTTATACACTCCAGTCTATTTTGTAGATGAGATCCCTCATCCTCCCTATGGACTCGGTAGGGTCTTATCAGCGAGCAGCTGCGTTTTTCCCCAGGAGGTGCCTGTAATGAAGGCTTTCCATGTAAATTGCCTTTTCTTGCTGTATACGCAAACTCGGCCTGTTTTTCCTCGTCTCCCCTTTCAAATCAAATCCTATTCAGAAGTATGAATCATTCTCCTGCATTTTCATGTGATGTTTTCCAAGAAACATGCTGTAATGCAATTAGGAGACAGGCAAAGACTTCCAGTCTCTATTTATATCACCCTCATTTCATTGTTATTTAATCTCTGACAAATTACAGGTAACAAAACCACGGGGGAAAAAAAAAAAAAAATGAATAGACACAAAATATGAGAGAAAAGCTGCTGCGCATTATAATCATTTGTGAAAAGGCCGAGGGGATGAATAGAAGGATGAGAGTTCGGGTTAAATTTCTGCAGCTGCCTTAAAAAAAAATAAAAATAAAATAAAACTCCTGCAGGCTACAAGTAAAAAATAATCGGTGATCTGACAAATGCTTTCCAGGAAAAAGATTAAAGTTAAAAATATTACATTATTTATTTTGTTTTAATATAACCTACTGCAACTGGATTTACTGCTACCGGGAAGGGAATACATTCCTGTCCCATGATTCTTTGCTTTTGCAGAATCCTTCACTGATGATTGGAACCAGGGGGCACACTAGTTTGCGTTTTTTTTTTTTTTGTTTTTTTTTGTGAGATCTAGCAACACTAGAAAAAAGATACCGGCAACCACTTTATTGTCAAAAAGCGTATGAAAAGTGCTAGTCTTTGAAATAGTCCAAAATGCAACGATGCCAAAATGTGGATAACTCTCAAAGTTTGTATGCAAAAAAATTGTAATGCCTAAAATGTAATAAAGGGTATAAACAGTGTCTCCAATCAAATACGGTACATAATACATTCATATTCATGTGCAAATAACATTGATAAAGTAAAAATAAAGTCCACTGACTGTGACAAAATACAATAAAAAGTTAATGCAAATGACGATGACTGAAGAAATTCCAGCCGTAATTCACCCCAAGTGCAGACAATGACAAGTGCTCTCCACCACCGGTATCACAAACTGCTCCCCTCATAAACTAGTAAAATCAGTAGTTGTCCCCTCTGGGAAATAATGAAGACACCTGACACGCTATGGAAACAGAGACCTCCTAAGGTAAAAGGCTCCTTATTGGGTTCAAAGAACCCCGGCCGTCTTGCTCATTGGGTATTATATGCACGAAAAAGGCAACATATAGTGCTCTCCATTTTTTTTTTTTTGGCTAATTTTAATAGTATAAAATACACTCACAAATCACAATCAGCTTGTGCAAACTACGAGGCATTGAAACATCCACATTTCGAAATGGCCGTGGTGTGACGTCGGTACGCAAGCTCCACCCCATAGACGCGTGTCGTCAGGGCGTTGACTTCTTGCTGAAGAAGTTGTGCTTTAATACTATAAAACAGGGATATGCAATTAGCGGACCTCCAGCTGTTGCAAAACTCCAAGTCCCATCATGCATCTGCCTCTGGGTGTCATGCTTGTGGATTTCAAAAGTCTTGCTATGCCTCATGGGACTTGTAGTTCTGCAACAGCTGGAGGTCCGCTAATTGCATATCCCTGCTATAAAAAGTAGTAGATGCACTCACAAATCACATCTATATTGCTGTTAAAGCACAACGTCTTCAGTAAGAAGTCAATGCCCCGACGACACGTGTTTAGGGGGCGGAGCTTGCGTACCAACATCACACCGTGGTCATTAAATTTGGACGCTTCAATGCCTTGCAGTTGCGCTGATTGTGCTTTGTTGTGAGTGTATCTACTACTTTTTATACTATTAAGTTAGCTTAAAACAGAGAGCACTATATGTTGCCTCTTTCTTGCATACAATGCCCAACGGGCAAGGCGGTCGGGGGTTCTGTCAACCCAATAAGAAGCCTTTTACCATAGGTGGTCTCTGCTTCCATAGTGTGCCAGGTGTCTTCATTATCCCCAGAGGGGGCAACT